>NC_143567.1:73797500-74105000 GCF_054136105.1 Typopeltis vanoorti | reverse complement strand
TAGAAAACGTACTATAGGTCAGCAAAAAAACGTTTCGTAGGTGGAAGCAACAAAATCAGGCCGGTAAGATACTCCAAATCGAGATAGCTTAATACATTTTAGTGTGGAGTCCACATACTAAATTTTGAATACAATCCGACTAGCTAGAAAGTTATTATATTACAGACGGACAGACAGTTAAAACGAATTCTCAGTAGCATATTCAATTAACAGAGGTTTATACCACTCATACTGAAAATGAAAAGTAAAATCAGTTATTTAAATGATATATTCTTTTGTCCCTCAATTTGTGAACAATAAATCTTTACTAGAATACATTCTTTCCAGGGAATAATTACACATTTAATAAAATATAATTATTCCTCTGATATATCTGGATTATAAAGGGGTACACATTAGTGAGGCGAAAGAAGAAATAATCACTGAACTAAATACGCGCGCGCGCGCGTGTGTGTGTGTTCATATACGAGTGCTATTAATTAGAGGAACAATGTGGTAATTTATTGTTAGCAGAGCCGCAAGTTTTGATAGTTGAAGCCAGGGCTTGTTTACGGTCTGTGACACAGAACTGTCTATGCTCACGTTCGTCTCAGAGCCTAATAAGAGAATCACGGCTTCGTAGAACTCATGCATTATCGCAATGCATTGATAATATTTTGGGTCAGAGAAGATTAACGAGCCCTCGTTTCAGTATGCGTAATATTATTGAAACCCAATAGTGTGTGTGTGTGTGTGTTTTAGTTTGAAAGTGTTCTGCAGATAACGAACATTACAAAGTTTTAATAAGATCATCCGTCTTCTATTACCCATATATATATATATATATAGCAATACTTACGAAACGGAGAAGTGCAAATGCAGAAGCAAAGTTAAAATGTTTTCACGATAAATTAAGTGAACGTTATAACAATGGCTTCATCATTCTAGTAAAAGAGAAAATTAAAGCGAATTGGCTTACGAAATAAAAAATCTCTAAGACGTATTAACATGCAATTTACATTGTGAAGAAAAAGTGGAAAGAAAGGTGACAGGCCGTTGAGAAAATTTCATCGTCTATCGCCTATTTCGTTCTTGACTACGTCATACAAGTGACTTCAACGCCACAAACATTCAATTACAAGCTAATCTGCTGTTGACATGGCAAAAAGAAAACTCTCTATTTTCCCATGAATTGTTCACGATCCCCATGGAAGGCATAAACACGACCAAAAGGAGGAATTCAAATCTCGATAAGCAATTGTAGCCTCATCTGAAGAGGAATCTACCAACCGGAGAATCCTGTGGAGAGTATTTGTAAGAAATCACTGTGCTAGACATGCCACAGTCGACCAACTTCGATTGCCAGATCTCGATATTTAGTCATTTTTTTCCAGTTCTTTGTTGTTAATGTTGTTATCACTAGGTACTGCGATATCAATAATCCAAACCTGTCGATGTTCGATAATTGTAATGTCAGGTCTATTGTGTTCCAAATGACGATGAGTTTGTATTCTTAAGTCCCAGAGAATTTTTGCTGTTTCGTTTTCCAATACTGTCTCAATTTTATGCTTCCACCAGTTATCAGAAGTAGGAAAGCCGTATTTTTTGGATACATGCCAATGAATTAATTTGTGTTACTTGATTATGGCGGGATTTATAGTCAGTTTGAGCTATTTTGCTGCAGGCACTGATTGGATGTTCTACACACTCATCTTTCTGATCACATAATCTGCATTTTCTGTTATTATTGAAGTTCAAAATTTTTGTTTTCATTGCATTAGTTTGTAATGCCTGTTCTTGAGCTGCTAGAATAAATCCTTCTGCTTCTTCATTATTATTATTGTGTTGTTTATACTTTTTTTATTCACTCTCGTGTTGATTCCGTTTTACTGAACGGCAATAGCTTCTGTTTGTTAGAAGCAGTATAGCCTTTTCAGTTCAAATTATTCACGGAAGCTTTTAATCATCAATTTATTGGAGCAGCCTTTCTAAGTTCTCCTGTGTCTCACCATCTTCGTCATTAAGTTGATAGAGTGGTTAGTCCTGGTAGCAGAGATTGTCATGCGGCTATAGGTAAACACAGACGGTATTTCTCTCAGGATAAATGAATTCCTCTCCATCATGTACGTCCGACAGAACACCGAAATTCCACCGTGTTTAATTTAAGTCGCCTAGCTAGACGCGGATTTTGTACGCTGGAGAAGGAATTAAGCGAGAAGCCTCGCCAAGCACGCACACACATACTGTTTATCCACCTAATTCACACAAACACACACACGCACGCAGTCACTCCAGCGCTATCACTGTCCACGGCTGATATTATTCTTGCAATTATCTCACTCAAGCACCCTTAATCGGATTATTCGTCATTGTTCGCTCGGCTTGAAGGTGCCAGCTGCAAGGAAGAGGAGAAGGGGGGAGGGGGGAAGACGCCAAAACCTCCTTTCTATTACGCTTGTAATATTTGATCTATGCAACAGCGAGAAAGACACAGGTTACCTTTTGGCGATTTCATTGACATCATAACTGATATCCGTTTCGTTGTCATGGTTACAGTGATGCCCAAAGGATTACTGAGCTTGTTTATGAGAGAAGGTTTACAGGAGGAAATGTCAGATGTGAACTCTTTTACAACTGGCAATAACTCTTGTGCATGCGAGTAAGTGCATCATGCGGCCATCTCATTGAAGTTTTCGGTTCCAAATTTATTTGACGTTCAATTCAAGGATCGGCCAAAGACCCCCCCCCGTCCCATTTACAAATTTAAAATAAACTTGAAAGTTCTGTGAACTCAACAAACAAGGACAAAATACAACTGGATTCGAAAAGGTTTACGAAAGTAGACTGTTCAACACGAACTCGAGTTCACTTATCGCCTTCTAGCGCATATCGCGCTAAAATCTACCCTCCAAACATAAGTTGCCATGGAAACACGACGTCACACTTGTCAAAGTCGACAACAAACGACTTTTTTTTTTTTATTACAGATATAGAGAACTATGTTTCTACTAACGAAGTCGAAATGTCTCATCTACAGGACATTGTTCAAAATTAATGGACATCAAGAACTTATGTAAATTATCTTCAGTATAGTTACAATGTGCACGCCAGTCTTCCAACATCCACCACCCCTACAAATCCCTTTGTAATGACCTTTGAGACGCTTCACCGTAGACGCTACCCGCCCAACAATTCATTATGCATATTACCAATCGTTATGCAACCCTCTTGGTGTTTGTTGGATGTCTACGCTAAGCTTTTCGACATTAATCCTCCGTGAGACCGTCCATCAAATGAGATTATCTCAGTTATGACTTCGCTAATCAAAACTTGGAGATTCATCAAAAGGCCAGCATGCTCGCTTCAGGACATCCCATGTGAATTACCCTCCCAGAAATTGGGTAGTCATTACTGTCAACTTGATGATCCTTGCATGCAATCCATCTGCAGACACCTTTTGCACATTCGGGGCAAATGATAGTTCTTCGTAGAGCATTACAAAACAAATTCAAATGTTGTGTATGCTAAAGGTATACACAACAATATATACTCCTTATAAGGACTGGCTTAAAGGGGCGAAGCAAGAATGCTTTTCATCTTCCCCGTTATCTGTAGGGGGGATAAGGAGTTATTGAGCTATTAAAGCTCTGATCATGGCAGGAGAGTAACAGCAATGGCCGGCCGAGCCTCAGTTAGAACTTCATTGGCTACAGCATTGCCATCCATTACCCTCCAAGGGTATTAATCACACGGTCGATTAACTCATCTCCACCCTCTATCACTTATTAGTCCTTATAAGGACTGGCTTAAAGGGGCGAAGCAAGAATGCTTTTCATCTTCCCCGTTATCTGTAGAGGACAGTGTAGGGATAAGGTGTTATTGAGCTATTAAAGCTCTGATCATGGCAGGAGGGTAACAGCAATAGCCGAGCCTCAGTTAGAACTTCATTGGCTACAGCATTGCTATCCATTACCCTCCAAGGGTATTGGATTGAAAATCAATCACCGCATCTCACGGTCGATTGATTCCCGAAATCCAACCTTAATTTCTTCCCCATTCCACCCTCTATCACTAACCAGTTAACCATCAGATAATCCAAGCCAATAAATTATACTTTTAGGTATATTAGGAAAGTTTAATTATTTAAAAAACAGCTTCCAAATGAACTTTAATTCTAGAAAATTTCTTAATTTAATTAAAAAGAACATAATATTTTATAGTTTCTATCCAATTTTTTTTTAGTGCAAAAGTATAATAGAAAATTAAAGAGACATTGCATTAAAACGCATTTATTATTTTCACTTTTACGGTACATTCATTACAATGTTATTTATAATATTATAGAACTTCCAAATTGTGAGATTTAACTTTCTGATTATGTCGATGCATTAAGGAAATCCGTTTGGAATTTGGAACATAATCGGGCTCATCTATCCGCACACCCATATAAATAAATAAAATATAATAATTAAGCCGTTTCATTTGAATTCCGAATTCTTAGAGAATTCGGAATTCAAAACCATTCCAAGAAGCAGTAAATTCCTTTTACAAACAAGTTTTTTTGTTTTTTTTTTGGTGGAAGCACGGACGATGTGGAGCATGATTTGTCCCCTCACCTTGCTCAGCACAAAAGGTAATCAGCAATCAGTGCAGGTACTTGAAGTGTCTGCAGTAGGGGTCCCGGACCATTCGTCGATGTCTCAACTCCTACTGACAACCATTAATTAAGTCAGCAGGGGGCGCCCCGTGCCACTTGTTCTGTCCCACCACGATGTCATTCTCCGGTGATTTACGATATCCGATGTATGATCTTCTTTGTCTCACCCTCCCCACCACCCTATGACGGGAGTAAACGAAGCAAGAGAGTCTGGAGCGGCAAAGATTAAGGTAGCAATGATGAAGGACTACTGCATTAAGACCTGTCTCATCTAATTTTCCGAAGTTAAAGAGTCGAAATACGTTTTTCAGAGAGACAAACGACCCCTCAACATCCCCTAATGATGGGAAAGTGGTGACAACCATTTACTGTGACGGCCTGATTATAAGTGTCCCAAGCTGGAAGGCCAAAACTTATAAGGAGGGCCAATTAGGAAGTTGCCAGCATCTGGAGGTGACATCTTTGTTAAACATAGAGTCGACATCCATGAAAAGAAGGTTAATGAAGTAAGAGAAGTCACCAGGATCTTTCATAAGTTATAAACAGACCATCCGAGATAAAGTTACTGCTAAGAATTAGACGCTACATTTTAAGAAGTAAATAATATATATATATATTTAATCCAGTGAATTCAATTATGCGAATTTAGAATAAATTATATATCTACTAAATTACTGAAATAAATTTATTAAATGAGTGTGTATGAGCAGATAATATTTATTTCCAATAATCGGTGACCTGACACCATTTTTATATACATATATATATTATTTTTCAATTAGATTTTGACCAACCAACCGTCAGATGTCGCTTATTACTAAATATATATTATTTTTAATTAGATTATGACATACCCACCGTCAGATGTCGCTTATTACTAAATACTTTATGAAATGATTTTGGAAACGTGGCTGGTGTGATTTTTGTCCAAAACTAATTATTTTATTTTATTTTTTATTTTTTTTTAAGTTCGAATTTCGATGTGGAGATTATGCATACTTATGAGACAGTAAACATACCAAACCTGCCTCCCGTTCTACAAGTGTTCAATATCTATGTGGTATTTGCTGATACTATCTTAAGTTCGTTTCCCTCACCTCGTTTTAAGGTATTGGAGACCATTGGTTTTCAAGTATTTTTCGCGCTTTATGAAGACACCTTCAAATACGCATTCGCATCAAGTATACTGAACAGAAAGTATGTCTGTATGTTTTGATCGAAAACACGATGTTTTAAAAGATCAACTACATAATAAATCTTAATGAAATGATAATAAACATGCTCCTGTTTTCGATATGTAAGAAATAGGCAAACATTATTTGCCTATTTATTATTATTATTATCATTATTATTCCTGACACCTCCAAGGAGTTCGAAGACTCATCGCGGGAGGACACCTACTATACAACCAAACCTCTACTAATCAACGCCATCTACCGCCCACCACCACAACTAGTATTTTTTGTCTGTAAATTGCGTGTGTTCTGAAGGGCCGATTTGTCTGTATGAGGGATGAAAAACCCGAGTTTCCGGGAGAAAAAACCTGCTATTTGATATATATAAAACAAATAGGTGTTTACAGTTTTGTTTCTTACTGTTTTGCTATTTACTTAGTATTAGGATGCCTTAGATAAAACTAATGTGCTGGTTTAGTATAAAGTAAAATTCATAAATCAGTTGTTCCAAAAGTAGAATAAGATAAGTACTTAAGGATCTGACCAGTTTTGTAATGTAAGAGTGGTCAGAGGCTGACTTCTACAACAATCAGTACTGTGAAATCATGAAAAAAATACTTATGATTATAATTAAAAACCTGATGACTCCAATAATTAAAAAAAAAAGCGCAGATTCTGATTATAAAATATGAGAAATTCGAAAACGATCCAGCTGAAAAACTACTGCAGTTGTGCACACACTCATGAGCCAAAACATTATCATCATCTTCCTATGAGCAAAAGTCTCCTATGAACTAAGATAAACACGTGAACGTTTTGGCGTTTGGGTTATCTATACTGAGACAGAGGTCATTGTAAGTCCCATGACCTCTGTCTCAGTATAGACAGAGGTCATTGTAAGTCCCATGAATACCTCAAAGAGTATTATTAATGATTCAAACTGGATCAGATAAATGAAAATCTTTTTTTTTTTTTTTAAAAAAAAAGTCACTGGTGATTTCTTTGTTGTATAAAACTATGTTAAGTAAGATAGATCAATAGATTATAAAGTCATAAATTTTTTCGGTGAGCACAAACAATAGTAATGGAATATTCATTCGACGAGTAAGGTCAAATTACGACAATCAATATTACTCAAAAACAGCCCATGAAACGCTTTAAAGAGATGTTTAATTGGTGTAAGTATATATCCGACAGAGGCTTCTAGGTTTAGTTCTCAGTAGGAAAGTGAACAAGCCTTCAAAATATGCCACAGCAAATTAGTTATTGAATAATAAGTTTCTACGTATTTAAATATTTCACAAGATTATAAAACCTTCTGTTTTGATCAATTTATTTTGGAATATAATGGTCCTTCTTTATCACTCCAAAGGCATGTTATTCCTTGCGTTGTCATGGTTACATCCCGTGGAAAAAAAATAATAAAATGGACAACATTTTAAAACACTGTTATGTACCAAAACATTAACTTCTAGAATAAGAAAATCAAAATTACCACGTTTAGAAGGAAAAAGTGTATAAATGGTTAAAAAAACCGCTATGTGGTAAAACGTGCGAAAGCCAAAATTTCCAGCATCTCAAAAATTAATTTCTTTGTTCCCCTCACCAAAACTTTTCAAGATTCAGAAGCCAAAATTCCTTTTTTTTTTTTTTTTTTTTTTGCCATTCGTTCTTTCATTGATCGTTGTTACAAACGAACGAAAGGATAACTGGTGAACCTGACGCAGTACCTTCTCAACAAACAAGATATACGTTTAATTTTTCATTGTAAAAAGAAAGAAAACGCAAAGAAAAGTTTCACCTTATGTCAGTGACAGATGACTCTCGTGCCATCTTCCGACACCAAGGCAGAGTAGGCACAAAATGTTGCGAGTATGTCTTAAGGTTTTGCTTCTTTGTTTGTTTGTTTGTTTCTTCCAAAACAAACAGAAAATCCGATAGTAAAGGATTTAGTCAGACAAAAATGTGTTTTTTTTTTATGTTGTTGTTGTCTTTTGAACTGGTTTAAAAAAAAAAAAAGATTAATAAAAATTTCTTCCTGGAAATGGGGAATTCCGCCAATAAAGGGACGCTAATTGGATTGTTTTCTTTGTTTGTTTGGTTATTTTTCTCTTCCGGAATCCCTAATGAAACATAATTAGCCAATACAATTATTATTAATTAATACTTAAAAGACAGAATATATAAGTAAACACTATCTTTGATTTAAAAAAAACAAAAAAAACATAAGCGATATCTTCCCCATGACAAAATATTTTCAAATATTTTCGCAAAAAAAAGAATTATAAATATTAAATATTTTCTCGAAGAATAAAAAAAATCGTTTTTATTAAAATATACTATACACTGAATGCGCCTAATAACTAAACAATCCCAGTTGCCCATTGCTTACAAAGAAATCTTCATGCACAAAATGATTTAACAACAAATAAATACAAATTAAACAAACTTGCAGATTTCATATTTTATTTTTACTGCTTCTGTGTTGATTCAATTGTTATTTTCTGTCTCACAGCACTCGCGCAAGCAGGAAATTCTACTAACCAAACTTCCTGCCATCTGTCTCCATGGGAACAATGAGACTCTGCACTCTTTTTAAACAATTAAAGAGCACGTGAAATGACACACACACAGGAAACTAACATTCGTGTAGCAAGCCATCTACTGGAAGAAAAGTAAATTACCTTTTTGGGCATTTATCATCTATTTAGAGGGAATAATGAGGGATACTTAGGTACGGTAAACATACACGGGAAGCGCAGAGCCAACCAGTTTAATTGTTAGCTACGAGTGCAGCGGTGATCCCTACCGTACGTAACGCTTAATACTCTTGTACCAGAAGCTACAATTACGAATGTTCCCTTTAATTAGCTACAGTGCTAGGAGCATGTTGCTTGGGCGCATGACCTTTAATTAGTGTGTGCTCTAAAAGAGCGGAGAACAACGGTTCAGCAGGTTAATTAAGTTCTGGAGTAAAGGGAAATATAAGGACACCATTCTAACCCGTGACTATCTTTAGGGTCATTATTTTTCTGTCATGGTTACCCCGAACTTTTGCTAAATGACAACGAACATGAAAAGGGGGAAAAAAAGAGATTTTTTTTTTCTGAGTTATTTCTTTCGAGTGTTTGGTGCTCTGTGGAAAAGATATCCCCTGAAGTGCATTAACATGGTGTGTAATAAGCAGACGAAGATGTAAACAATGTAAGCATTTTGTCATAAGCAGACGAACATATAAAATATAAACATGTTCTGTAATAAGCAGACGAAAATCTAAACATGTTTTGTAACAAGCAGACGAAAATCTAAACGATATAAACATGTTCTGTAATAAGCAGACGAAGATGTAAAGAATACAAGCATTTTGTCATAAGCAGACGAAGATATAAACATGTTCTGTAATAAGCAGACGAAAATCTAAACGATATAAATATGTTCTGTAATAAGCAGACAAAGGTGTAAACAATATAAGCATTTTGTCATAAGCAGACGAAGATGTAAACAATAAGCATTGTCATAAGCAGACGAAGATATAAACATGTAATTTTTAAACAATGTAGAACGGGAAAGTTGCTCATTTCAACTTGGAAACGAATACCTGTTGGGGAAAATAATAATTTAGCAGTCACCAAGTTAACAATGAAGAGAACACGCGATCCTTCGCAACTATTGTTTCTTTTAAGAACTCTTGGTGACGTCATAATAGGAATGGTGCCAAATCTCTTCTGCGTCGGTATTAAAACTAAGCAACAATAAAGGTGTTATCTTTTGCTAAATAAATCTCACCGGATGTATTAAAACTAACATATTTAAACAAAGCTTTTATGTAAGTGATGTTTACAACAATATGCGCGCCTATTCAACCAACAAAAATACATTTTGCTATGTTGTTTATCTTAACCATACAATAGACATTCGACTTGTTAAATGCATCATATTAAACGTAACAAAAATGCGTTTATTTTTCTTATTCTTTCGTTTCGTCGTTATAAATGGACATATCGCCGGTGGATTACAATCACCGGCCGCATTCCTTTTGTATTTCTGACAACCGTATCAACTTCCTTCTCCATATATTTACAAAGAATGAAACATCTCCAATTATCTCGTGGCAGTTTCCGTAATCTGGTAGCATACTTGTAGCAGACAGCGGACGTTCTTCACATCTAAGACAAAAGCGAGCCCTTTACTTTGCTTGCGATGTTGTTGCCAAGACAAACCGCGTGCTATTACTAATTACATATCCTTGATAACACAAAGAATGCCAAATATGAGCGGGTACACTACACTCCATTTCGTTGCACCGGCTACGGTCACTGTTACCATGGTAACCGCGCTATAAACAGTTGTATTAACAGTGACATTGAAGCAATCATTTTGTTGCAACCAACTGTACGTAGATCGATCCTAGGAGGGAGAAAGGGGGGGGGGGTAGGGTTTCTTAGCGGTATTGAATCTAGAGGCCTTAATGTGATATGTTAAAGCAAGTGTTTATCATTACGTTTGAGTTAAAAAAATAAAAAAAAAATCAGCCTGCTGTTCC
Organism: Typopeltis vanoorti; assembly: GCF_054136105.1. Lineage (NCBI taxonomy): Eukaryota > Metazoa > Arthropoda > Arachnida > Uropygi > Thelyphonidae > Typopeltis > Typopeltis vanoorti. The sequence goes on along the minus strand of NC_143567.1, from coordinate 74,094,646 downwards.
GTGAAGTATATTAACCATTATGGAGTTGGGTGTGCAGTTAAGCCTTTAATTCTCGGATGCCACATCAAATCCGAATACGGAAGCGATCCTCGACTGCTTCCATTAATTATAGAAAACGGCTTTATCTTCATCTCATGGCTGCGGTGAACTTAATACCCCCCACATTAATGGAGAATTAGAAAGATTATCGGACGCATTTTTATCGCCAGCGTTCACTGCAAGACGTAAAAATTCATTTCTTTTAGATTTTTCCACGACCAATAAGGATCTTTATAGACGCAAATATTATCAAATATAAAATAATTGTTTAAAAAAAAAATGGTCTTTGGTTTACATTGAATTCAAGACAACTAAGATCACGAGATTGTTCTAAGGCTAGTTGGGTTTTTTTGCAAGCGAAAAAAACTTAGAAAAATCTAAATCTATTATTATTATGTAGCTTCGTATGTCAGGTATTCTTACGTGCTTTTATATAATGGAAGAGGAAGAAAGACACACAAATATAACTGAAAAAGACATGTCCTAAGCTTTTCTCTTATCAAAAAATATGATTTACATAAATACAAAGTACGCTAATTTAACACTTAACACTTGCTTACAGTTAGTGTTACTGTAAGTGTATATTAACACATTATCTATAATAAAAAATCTATGTAATGCTATATTTTTTTTTAAAAAAAAAAAGCACAAGGGGGTCATCTAATTATACATAGTCAAACAAAGACATTGAAGTTAGTTTCGCAATTGAAGAACGCAATCTTAGAGATAGGAAGCTGGACAATTAATGAGAAAACATCTGTCTCAGGGGATTTGAAAGGTGGACAAAAAACTCTGAGAATTAGTTTGGAAGTGGTCCAAAAGCGAAGATGTGCTTGCACAAAAGAAGAAAAAAAAAGGGGGGGAGGGATGTAATAATTTCTGAATACGGAGAGAGAGAAAGAGAGATTTCAAATGGTAGACCTGTGGGGTAAAGGGCTTCCTGTTAGCAATATTTTAAAAGCAGTACAGTTTTACATGTAAAAGATAATTAATATCAAATGCGGGCGAGGTTTTTTTTTTAACGGTATGGATAAGGTTCAGGTAAATAGATTCGTTTCCATGTAGAATCTGACTGGTGAAATTCTACATCGGTTTAAATAATTAATTGCTCAGGAAAAAAATTAATAAATCATATACTAAATTTTTGAATGCCGAGGAAGCTACAGAAGTGATCTGTTTATGCTAGAAAAGAATAGAATTGTAGGTATTAGCCGAAACAGGCACAGGTACACTGTGTGTGTGTGTGTGTGTGTGTGTGTGTGTGTGTGTGTGTGTGTGTGTGTGTGTGTGACATTAAGCAGACGATGCAGTTTTCATCGGTACAGTACAAAGTGTAGCCATTTACACTGATCTATAGGGACCAATAAAAGTCGATGCAGCAACCCCCCAAAAATAATAAAATGAGATCTAATCATTACACACTTTTGCAGAATAATTCACTAATAGTATTGATGCACTCATTCCATATGAAATATAGGGACACTTTCGGAGAAACGAAGACGACAGAAAAACTTTCACTACCCCCTAGAGACTTTAAGGTAAAGGATTGGAAGATTCTGGCCAGCCGCCAACAACTTATACAGTGGATACGACTATCTGAGTACGAAGGCCAAGGAAAGCTAGAAGAAACTTATTCCCCAAACCTTGGCATATGACCAATAATCTACTAAAGAAGTAATATTTACTACTTTACAGGTAATGATTTTCAACTGTCAGTCTATTATCCCTTTCGTCATCAATCTATCTATCTTTCCTTTCTGGTTACGTTGCTTGTAGGTTTATGTTCGTATCTAGCTGTCTGTATCTTAAACAATTTCCTCTCCCTCTCTCTCTATCTCTTTCTCTCAACAAGAATAATTCTCCTCTTCGGTTTTATTGCAGAATTCGTTGGCAACTGTTAGATAGCTCAATTTCATTGGAAATAAACCTCTCCAGATCGTACTATATTCCTGCCTCATCTGCATTTTCCATCTGCAACGATACTATTCAAACACCGAATACTTTCCCATACATCAGCATGTGAAAGAAATAACATGATATTTTTATAACCTAACTCTTCAGTTAATAATAATAATGGGAATAATATTCTGTTATAATCGGGGCTAGCCTAAAACAAATAAAGTACTCTAAAATGTACTCCGAGTACAAGATATCTGAAAAAAAAAAAAAAGTCTTACAAGCTACAAGTATTGTAAGCTTGTTACTAAGAAGCAATACCTTCAAGTTCTATACATGAGTATCAGTAGTATTTGAATTACACCAACTCGGCGCAAGAGGTTTCAAATTAATAATATAGGCAGCCATGGTATTAGGCACGAAATGACTTGTGTTAACGGAAAATATTTTAAAGTACATTTAGTACTCGGGCTGGTTTACAAAAGTGCATAGAGATTTGCTGTGGTTTACAAATACATAAGGATTTTCTAGTTTACAAAAATACTTTAAATGCTCGAAAAGTACTTCAGGTGGTGGTTAAGCAAAGTACTTCAAGTACTCGTACAGTACTTCGGATGCTGGCTTACAAAAATAACTTCAAGTACGGTTCACAAATACTCAAAATACAGTTTACAAAAGTACTGTAAATAATACCAGATTAGTACTTTTACCGTATTTTTATGTAAAAATTTTGATTTTTTTAAAACCGTTAAAAGATAGACTCTTCATCACGAAGCTTTTAAGCACTGGATGGGATTTCGTCATACAGAATGACTGTATTAGAATTATTACAACGAATTTTCTATTATTAGAAATCAGCCTGGGGACCACAGGTGCACATGTGTGACCTCGCGAAGTGAATTTCTGGTTCACGGATTACTAAAGTATAAATTGCAACCGGGCAACGAAATGAGGCGGTAGAGAACTTTAAGAAAAACAGATGCCCAAGAATTGCTATCCTTGCAAGGAGTGAAGAAGGACCCCACTCCTTCATTATGTTTCAGAGGTGGCAAAATTTGTGGTTTCACCATAATCATAGAAGCTAATGTGTTATTTAAAATTTTCACCGTGCAATCGGCGTCTTTGTGCGGACCATGATTTGGAGTCGTACGTGTTCGACATAATAGGTCACACATGAGAGAATCTCCATCGGAACAATTCCGGCCACTTACGGAGGTGGGTCAGTTGCATGGTAGCACGTAACAAAGTTATTTTGTGTCTATTATAAACATGACAGTTCCCCCCCCCCCCCCATAGGTAGCGCGCAACAAGGCAATTTGGCTTCATCCTTTGTTGTGTGGCCTATTATAACTCGGTGGTGCTATCAGGGACAAAGATAGTACTCTGAAACAAATAGACGTCAAACGAATATATAACCCTCATCTCCTGTTTGGTATTATCCTCATATTTCATCGTAAATAGGACTCGTCAGTCTCGAATGTTTTTGCCTTGGGCATGTATGAGTACAGAATGGTGGGAAAATGAGATCGCGTTGAAGGAAGACCACAACGGGCGCTCATCTATTGAGAACTGTAACTAATGTATCTCATTGGCTCATTCTAAATGATGTCATACATGCTCAACAATACATACAGTGAACAATGCTTATCAGAAGACAATCATCTCCCCATTGGCGTATTAACAACAATTAACAAAATGAAATGCCAGATTGGAAGATCACGTGTTCAACGTATCATAGTGTTATTTATTATCCTAGCAACATGCTAAAGCAATGTAACTAATTTGCTTGTATAGCCGAGACATGTAATTAATAAAAATAGAAGAACATCAGAACGTGACACCCACGCTCAGCTAGATAACCCGTGTTGTGTGGGCATACTTCCTGCGTATCTCATGAATGTATTAACATCTCAAATTAATGTCTTCTCTTCCTTCATCTTCGTAATTCTCGAGATGAAACCTATTTATAGGCAGGTGATCAACAGCTGAATGAAGCAAACACGAATGTATTCCCCCCCCCTCCAAAAAAAAAAAAAAACTTGTTAAACGATAGCCAGTTCATCAAAGTGCATCCCAATACACCGTAACCATGACAACGTGCTAAAGCACAAGTTCAATTTCGCGTGAGATAATTAATTATGCATGTACTTGAACCTTTCCCATCCTCTCGTATAGTTCGGTCTATCTATTATCTGTTCTTATTTCCATGGACGGCTGACCTAAGGAACGTTCATAGCGAACTGGGTGGAATATCTTGAAGGTGCTCTTCGGGAACTAACGGCCATTTTTGACGCACTAATCTACATCAGTAATGTAATTAATTTAAAATGAATCGCCAGGTTTAAAATTACAATCCTACTTGCGGCTGCAACCGGACAGTGTAGTCAAAGTAGCCAGTTTCATGGGGAGAAAGAATCCACCTGGAAACATTCCACTTCTATCCCCCTATCCGCCCCTCTTTGTCCTTCTATCCATTTCTAGTCCACTCATCTATTGATAAACTAAGTCGTTACTGGCAATCAGTGGATGGATGGGTGGGTCTTCCCCCCTTCCCCCGATGACAAAGTGGAGACAGGTGTTACGAAGTCGCTACCGACATAGGGGGAAGTTAATCTCCAAGACCGTTAATCGCCTTCGTTTTCTTTTCCAGAAACTTCCGAACTTCATTTCCTTTTAATCCATCTCTCCGTCAGCCATTTATGTATAAACAGGAGGTCGGGTAGGGGGAGACCATAATCGTCGGAGAGAGAGAGAGAGAGAAAACGGTGGTCGTTAGGCACGAGCGGATAAGTCTGACGGACGCTTTGCATCATTACGTTGCCCGTAATAAGTGCTTAATCCCTAGACTGTTTTCTTCTTAACTGCAATTATCGGGACAGCACTAAAAGTGAAGTTTTTCATATGTCGTAGCACCCGGTCAAAGATTACACGCGCTACCTTTAAAAGAGGCCTCAAAATCAAAATCACGTGCTTACAAGAACGCGTGATTTGCATGTGTGTCTTACGGATTATGTTTTCTTATGAGTTCACTCATTAAGTTTCGATCTCTTGTTTATGGGGTGGGACGAAACGAAATGATTACTAAGGCAAAAGATGCATAAAACCAGGAGATAAGGGAATGCACGGAAGAGATCTCTCTCTTCTTCTCTTTCTATCACGAACTTGATTAATCGTACAGAATATTTGAGGCACTTGCTTTAAAAAAAAGTCCGGTATGCATGTATTTGATTTCATTCTTCTCTCTTATAATTTCAATTTGTGGTACGCTTCCAGTTAATCATGCATTTTTACACTGTATACATACTATTATCAATCTGAAGGCTGATAATTGAAAGGATATGAATTTACTGCATATGAATTAAATACTAAATACTGTATATCAGGGCTGTCCAATCTTAGGTAATTCGCGGGCATCATTAAAAAAAAAAAAAAAAAGAGACTTATCCGAGGGCTGCATCACAATGCGTATCTAGTAATTTGCTGAGCAGCAGCCGCGACACAAACTCAAAAGCTGAACAAACGAACAACACTAATTGCGCGCTCACGTTCCTCGTGAGCAACCGGAGCATGCGCGTTGAAACAAAACAGTGTACGAACGTTTCTTTGACACATCTAATCTAATATTTGAAAAACACCAAATAAAATTACCAACATCGAGATTATCGATTAGTGATAGAATTAAAATATTTAATACGAATTCGATTCAAAGTGCTATTTTACTTTTTCGCTCATGTAAAGCAAAACCCACAAAATGGCAGTGCTTTGGACAGCCCTGCTGTATATGAATTAAACCATCCTTATATAAGGACTGGCTTAAAGGGGCGAAGCAAGAATGCTTTTCATCTTCCCCGTTATCTGTAGAGGACAGTGTAGGGATAAGGTTTATTGAGCTATTAAAGCTCTGATCATGGCAGGAGGGTAACAGCAATAGCTGAGTCTTATGAATAAGTAAAGCTGTCTCTAAAAATTCGGACGATCCTTAGGCCACTCAATAGTGGGCGAAAGACCGTCCATCTCAGCGGTGGCTCCACTCAGTGATGGCCTTCCACCCACCACCACCACCACTGAGCAAAACCGCTCATATTTCGAAGATTCCGAAGAAAAGCATTCACCGACAAAGCCCCTCACCGGGCCATGCCGGACTCAAATTGCTCCCTTAAGGCAAAAACCTTAAAAGAGCGTACTCATATTATTATTAGCAATAGCCGAGCCTCAGTTAAACTTCATTGGCTACAGCATTGCCATCCATTACCCCCAATTAAACCATTATCCTTATAGTCCTTATAAGGACTGGCTTAAAGGGGCGAAGCAAGAATGCTTTTCATCTTCCCCGTTATCTGTAGAGGACAGTGTAGGGATAAGGTGTTATTGAGCAATTAAAGCTCTGATCGTGGCAGGAGAGTAACAGCAATAGCCGAGCCTCAGTTAGAACTTCATTAGCTACAGCATTGCCATCCATTACCCTCCAAGGGTATTGGATTGAATGGAATGAATTAATCACCGCATCTCACAGTCGATTGATCATTACTTACTATAAAAGCTTCGGAGATTAGATATAATTTTTCGTGTTTTTTTTTAAAACAAAATATTAGAAAATATTATTAATAATTCTATTGAAATACAAATATTTGTATCTCTTTTTTAGTTTGCAAAATCTTTTAAAATAAAATAAATAAATAAAAAATTTTAATATTATGAATAAGATCCATTACTATAAAAACATAACAATACGTAAGGCTTAATTCTTTATATTACATTAAGATTAAAATTCCTGGTAAATTTCCATACTTTTAAGTTTCTTTCTATACTGTATTTGGCTATAAAATGTGAACGGATCCATAATATCTTCCATTATAGTAACCAAATATGTATCCACAACACGTTTAAAACAAATATAAAATAATAAATAAAATTACAAGTAATAAACGACAGTAAGTAGGTATATTATTTTCTTTCATAAAAGTCCTCAAATATTGAATAAAAATAAAATAATTGAAAAAATAAAATAAAATAAAATACACAAGAGTAACATAAAGGGTACAGAGACCAATCGAGTTCACAATTTTCAAATCATTTGACATGTTTACATTTGACTTTATAGTCCGTGTACGCTGTACGTTTGAAAATAAAATAAAATATAAATAAAATATAAATAAACAACAATAAATGAAAAAGTAACAATCAATATTAAAAGATCGTTTGCAATTATTTAATCAATTTTGTAAATACAAAAGACAGAGCTATCAACAACTTAGTAGCTGCATTACATTATGCTAGGGGAAACTGGAACTAAGGTTACGGTTTATGTACTTTTGCATGAACCAAATACATCGGTTCATGCAAAAGCAATATCTGAGGAGGGTTGTGGTGGTTCTAAAATTCACCACTAGGGGGAGCTGTATGATGTACCGATATGCCACAAACTGCATCCTTTACACAGTGTGTTCAATGGCAGAACGCAGCTGGTCGGGATTGGTGTTGAGCACATGCTGTCTTTCAGCGCTGGAAAAGTACCCGGATGATCCCGATGAACCCTGTGTGAGAAATCCCCAGATCTGGAAGTCATAAAGGGGAGGGGGTAGATCAAGAACGAGGCCTCCATGCAGTGGGAAACGCACAGCTGATCACTCTGGCTTCCGTGAAATATTCTCGAAGAACCTCCTGTAAGGATCGACCGATGTCTGGTGGGGGCCACATCCTACATGACTGAATCCATGCACAGGCGCTCTCGTAGCTCATGGCACAACAAAATTGTTTCTCATATCGCCATACCTCTCGGCAGTAACTGAGCAGGTCACAGGACCCGACTGGCGAATGTCCTGAAAGAAGAATGGTGCGATGATAAACGAAGCTGTCAACCAGCACCAGACAGTAACTTTGGATGAATGAAAAGGAGTTTGTTGGATTGCCTCGGGTTCTGCGTAGCCCGTACCCAGCAATTATGGGTATTCACAGCTCCTTTATCCACGAAATCATCCACGGCCACGCATCGTCCAATTGGACGCTGCAAGAAATGTTAAAGCGAATGTCCGTCGATTTTCAAAGTCCTGCGAAAACAACTCCTGTGTCAGGGTCATCTTGAATGGGTAGAAATGCAGAATCTTTCGTCGAATTTTTCAGACGTAAGGCACATCCATGTGTCCTGATACAACACGTGGCAAAAATAACTTCATTCACTTGTTGTGAAACAATTGGTTTTGCGACCTCTGCCAAGGGCTAACTCCCAACGCTCCTGTTTCTTCAAAACAACAAATCATTCGACCCAGAGCAAATGGAGATAGTGGACCTCGGCGACGAAATTCGTAGAGTGCATCAACAGCATTGCAATTGTTTTGGAAGTAGAACTTCACGAGCAAAGCATGTTGGGGAAAAACTTTACTACCATCACTGTGGACTGTATTAACAGCCAGGATGAAGAGAAAAACTGTGTGTGTGTGTCTATCCTTTTAAACCATCCTGGCCGAGTTGCGTATATCAAAATTCCACGCATTTGGTGTTTACAGTGCCCCTGGTGATGAATTTTGGAACTACTTCCCCTCAGATATCGCTTATCCTCAAGACGCACAATGTATTGTAAAAATTCGATGCAGCAAGAATAACTTTTGTATAACGAACGCATCGAGTTTTTACAGATAGGCAGAACACCTGTAAATAGTATTTTCTCTTAATATTTAGTATTGTATGGAACATGTAGTATACAGCCCAACGGGAATTAGCTATCTCTTTGAACAAAAGATGTATAATTGTGATAACGTAATTTACGTTATGGAATTTGGAATTAGGAATCATGATACCGTAAGGGGGTTCGCGTAAGTGCACGGGATTGAGAAAACTGAACCCAGGGTTTCGGAACTGATGGAATATAAGACGGGACTTCTAGATTATTAAGAGGGCTTTCACAAAGAGGAGAAACGAGCATACGATGTGGTAGAAAACCTTAGAGTGAAGCCCTGACGTGTCGAGAAGGAAGCCGAAAGAAGGGAAGCCGGTGGTTAGAGGGAGAAAAATCTCGCCGTGGGCATGCCTGTTTGTGATCGTCTGTGGAAGTGGTGGTCGCCGGTAGATGGCGTTGGTGTAGTTGCGGTCAGTTGATGGATTGATTGGTGGAGACAGAGTTGTAGAGTGCCCTCCCTCGATGAGGCATTCGACTCGCTGGAGGTGTCAAATAATAATAATAAATAAATAAAATCTTGTCACCGCCGTACGACACTGACTCATCTTCAGATGACAATTCCTTTTTTTTTAACCTACCTGTAAAAGATGGTTGATAGTTTTTTAATACTTTCAAATTCTCCGTTAGCGATCAGTTTTGCTTATAGAAATCGTGACGTTTCTCATAATCCATACGAGATAAAGCTAGCAAATCCTTTAAAAATACAACAAAAACATTAGTAAATTTAAAAGAAATAATTAAAATACAATGCAATCTGTATGGCATCTAATACCTATCCATCTTGATTTATTCACTCAACACTGAAATAAAAAAATAATAATAAACATCTATTATAAAGAGTAAGGGTTGCTACGCAAAAAATACATTTCGCCTGGCAAAACCTCTGTCTCTCTCTTTCTTAGTAAATAATTAACTCCTAATTACTATTTTATTTGCTCATTAAATAAACACCTTACTACCTGAAAAAGCAAAAGCCATTTACTTCTAGGATAAGTCTACTTAAATAATAAAAAAAAAACTTGTTCTAATTACTGTTTTATTAACTTGACTCAAAACGAGCTGAAATATGACTTGGCATCAGACTTAGCTACTTATATCTCTTCCTTATTATTGTCAGTAGATTAGAATTCTTTTACTACCAGATTAATTCAGTTTCAGCAAATGATTTAAGATGTCTGAACTTAACAATCACGTGAAAACTCTCTTCCTAATAGATTAAAGATCCGATTTTGTTTAGATCCTTAATCCAATAATCATTAATTCATTTTTTTTCCCGATAAAGAGATTGTTTTTAGTCTGACAGTTCTTAAGAACGGATTCTGCTATATTTAAACCAAATATTTTATTTTAATTCTAAAAATTATCTTTAAAAAAAAAAGATAACAGTACCTATTTGCAAATTCTAGAGAGAGATGGGTATTTTAAGAATTAGATTAGGAAAATAAGAGAATAAATATTGGAATAACATAAGAGGATTATTTGTTTCTCTACTGATATTCTTCATTGATTAAAAAAAAAAAACGAAACAAAGAAAACCCACTATCTCTGTGTCCAAAGTCCCAAACTAAATAAAGCTGGAAATACATAAACTACCTACGTCAATAAGTTTTCTCCAAGTCCAGTAGTCTGTCTTCTATAGGAAAACGGAAAAATGCACAAAATTTCGCATAATATAGGGAAAAACTAAATTTAGTAAACTGCCAAAACCCACTTCTACACTCACGAGCCATAATATTATGAACACAGCCTATTTACGGCCAACTAGCCCGCTCGGTTAGTCGATGATGGCGGTATCCTGGTATGAGGATTGTTCTCATTCACTTCAGAAGGTCCTCTCATCCCCAGTGAGCATATCTTGATCTCTAATTCTTACCTGGGGATTGTTTTGGACTAGATATTGAAACCCTGGCTGCTAAATGTTGCTGATTTGAATTCCGTCCAACATTTGTGTGATTATTTGAAATCTCCATGTTTATGATTAAATGAAAACTAATCCGTACATAATTGTAAAGTCAACCTTCATTTTATACCGTTCTGCGACTGCGCAATGAATGGGCGTTTTTAAAATCAACATAAAAATCTTTTAAATTTATGCGCTATTAAATTGTTCCATGGCTGAGCAGAAGCACTCCATCTGGTAACACTCCTCCTAAAGGAGGAAATCGGGAGGATTTCAACCCCCACTGTATTAGGACACACACAGTGGGGTTGGAAGTGAATGAACAATATTCAGTATCATAATCATAAACAGACTGTTACATTTTATTTTTTAATTAAAAAAATAGGGTACATGTATAATCTACATTTTATAGATCACTAAGTACTGGCAAGCGACACTCTCTGACATAAAAAAAAAAATTAAATAAAACAATGTTAAACAATAGATACCAATCCTATTATCATGGAAACAGTCGTTGGGAGCAACGAAATATCCAATTTCGTTGTTTCTTCTTTAAGTAGCAGAAACTTTCCTTCCACTTTTCTGTTCTGAGCCTTCTCTTTCAAGGTTGTGTACCTGTCTCCATTGAGCATGTCATCTAGCATTGTTTTCCTTACTCTTCTTCTGGGTCTTTTTCCGTCTATTTATCCTTAAATGGAATCTCTGATTATTCCATTTCCTCTCAGAATATGTCCGATCCAGTTTCCCTTGCTTCTTTTTATCCTCCTTAACAGACTTCTTTTTTCTTCTACTCTTTTTAAGACCTCTTCATTAGTTATTTTATCTGTCCATTTGATTTGTTCCATCCTTCTCCAAATCCACATCTCAAAGCTTTCCAAAATCTTAATTTCTTCTTTCTTCAATGTCCAAGTTTCAACTGCATAGAGGGAAACACTCCACACACTACATTTTATTAGTCTTTTCTTTAGGTTTCTATCCATTTTACTTCTGAATAAATTCCATTTTCTATTAAAGGCGTCTCTTCCCATCGTTATTCTTGTTTTTATGTCACTTTTACATCTTCCATCACTGCTCATAACACTTCCTAGATATTTAAATATTGAATCTTTACTTGATTTAATTTTTGCCCATTTATTCTGATATCCATATATTGCCTCTTTCCTTGCTATTTTCATCACCTTTGTTTTTCCGATGTTAATGTTCTTCCATAATTGATACAGGATTCCAGTAATCTGTTCAACAGATGTTGTAGTCCTGTTTCAGTGTTTGATAGTAATGCCTTGGCATCTGCGTATCTTATTGCAAATATCTGTCTACCTCCAATCTTTATTCCTTCTTCCGAATTCTCCAGTGCTTCAGAATACATGATGAACAAAATTGGTGACAGAGAACAGCCTTGTCTTACTCCTCGTCCAATGATACCTGGTACTATTGTACCATATATGTCTCTCACCATGGCAGTTTGTCCCATATATAGTGAAATAATTAGCCTTCTATCTTTCCAATCTATATCAATCTTATCCATTACTTCCACCATCTTATCCCATTTTACAAAGTCAAAAGCTTTTTCAAAATCTATATAACATATTAACTTCTTTATTCACTTCCAAACTTCTTTCACTTACTATTCTCAACAGTCCAATCGCATCTCTTGTTCCCCTACCCTTCCTGAAACCAAACTGATCTTCTCCAAAAAATTCTTCCATTTTAGATGCAATTCTTCGTGTTAAGATTCTCATAAGTATTTTTGATGTATGGGAAATGAGGCTTATTGTTTTAAAATCCTTGCAGTTCACTGCATTACTTTTCTTTGGTATAGGTATAAATATTAAGGTCATAAAATCTTTTGGTAGTCCTCCTTTGTTATAAATTAAATTTATTATTTTGGTTATTTCTTCAGTTCCTTTCTTCTGAAGTTGTTTCAGGAATTGTGCAGGTATTTCATCTATTCCTTCTGCCTTTTCACATTTTAGTTCTTTAATGGCCATTTCTACTTCTGTCTTCAAACTCTCTGGGCCTAGATCATCTTCTTTTACCTTCTTTATATCTTCTAATGGCAACTCATTTGGTCTATTTTCCTTGTCATATAGATCTTCAATGTATTCCTTTCATTAGGATTTTATCTTCTTCAGTTATGATTTCTCCATTCTTATTTTCTATGCATCTAGCTCGAATTCCATTTCTCTTGCGATTTACAAATACACGCACGATTAAAAAAATCATTATTATTTAACTGCCGTTGACAAACAATGAATGCAATACATTCTCTTGCAATATATAATAAAACCAAACAGAAAAACACTATTAATATTCCAACTTAGGGAAAAGATTGTTACAAACACCGTAATGGTCGCCATTATAAACTGACTTCATTTGTCCTGCTCAGATTGGGCTACTGATTGATTGCGCATTACAAGTTTAACTACCCACCACACCCTCAATGATAACGCTGTTCGGCTTCTATACGAGGAAACTATCAAATGTAATAACACCCATGTGGCCTGCAGTGTGACATCGACTTCTCTCTCTCTCTCTCTCTCTCTAATAATAATAATTATTATTATATTTTTGCAAATATGCAAATTATTCTCAGTTTGAACCTCGACTGAAAAAAGAGAGGATCTCGTTGATTTTAAATGAGGTATGATTGTTGGTACACATTCGACAAGCACTTCACTGATAGTAGACGAGTGATGTCGTCTACTATCAGTGAACGAGGAAATGTTTTTAATGTGACGTCATTCTTAAAAAAGAAAAGTCGTTAGGGTTAACACACAACAGTAGACATTGGAACAGGTTAAATGGGTTCCCCTCCCCTTCAGAATCGACCAACTAACTACAGACTGGCAAAAGATTGCACTTTACGCGTCTGATGTTTTTTACGCTGCAACATCTGCAGAAACGAACGCTTCAATTCTTGAAAGGAAATATAACGCATGTGTCAAGAAGGTTTTTAAAATGTTGAAGAGAAATTTTTAAACTTTTTTTTGTTGTTGTTGTTCAGGATGCAAAATTAACTACTCTTCTACGTGATGCAACTCATTCTTATGCATAGACATAAGAAAAATTTAAATCTTAGAACCATACACATTCTTTCCTGACTAAAACGAAATGCTTTGGGCAATAGAACTATCGGCCATTTTTAATTTTTACTCGGATGATGGCTTTTGAAAAAAAAAAAAATCTTAAGTCATTGCATGTATGCGATAGTCCTTTTTTTTTAAAAAAAAACATAATTTAAGTTGTCGAGAAAAAAAGAAAAAAAAAGGGGGATCACTCAACCAATAAAATGAAACAAGAAAAAATCGGACAGTACCTTTTGGTGGGCGATAAAATGCACTTCTATCAGTTTCGTAAACGTCTGTTATTATCATCAGGGATGAGAATTGAAAAAAAAAAATGAAAACGACTTTTAGTTGAGTGGGAAGGAGAACATGAAATGTCAGTTATTGTTGAGTGCGTGTCATCGTTTATACGAAGCCAATTGTGATGTGAAGGTCATTAAAGGTCGAATAAAAAGCAAAAATGACACCGTTCACAAATATGTGAGAAGGAAAAATTGTTAGTGAGGCAGAGATTAGATACAAAAAAGAAACTTAAAAAAGGATTTGAGCTCCAAATGCAGTACAGAATAACTACTACATCCACGTATGCAAACAAACCAGTGGCGCCATCTATACAAAATTTTTTATCATCCCATTCTTTTTTCGATAGAACATATTTTTTTATCCCCTCTCATCTAACTCTTTCAATCATCTGCAGTTTTCATTTTGAAGTGTCAAAAGCACTGTTTCCTCTTTCTTTTCTAACGTAGCACGAACCCATGGAGTGTCGTGTGACAAGCAGGGGGACCGTATAGAAATCCCCATGACGCCATAATCACATTCGTTTTACATCAAGCATCCGATTAGGCCTAACGTCAGCGGATAATAAATGAGTACTGCAATGCCGAAGCCTCTTTTAAAACCCAACCTTTTCACCACCAACGACCACATCCGTGTTGCCAGCACGCGCGCGCGCGTTCACGTGTGTGTGTGTGTGTCCAAGTCGATGGTGAATATGTAACTCCTGCCTTTTGTTCCTCTCCAGTCCATCCATCTTCCCTTGTTTCTGATGATGTTGACTTCCTACTGCCAACAATAGCACTCTACAGTCCATTAACATCCCCTTCTGGCACGTTCGTTACCCAGGTAACAATTATTACCCACCCTATTTAATGGGCGGTCTTATGACGTATGGGAAATAACTTTCGAAATGTGAATGACACTGATTGGATAAGGAGAAGAAACGACTAATAAAAGAGAACGACGCATTTTTTATTATTATTATTATTTTTTTTTTTTACATACTCATTTAATAAAAGAGAACGCGAAGCAATGGCGCATGCGCGTCCGTGACTGGAGACATGATATTCAGTTGAATTATGGCACATCGTAAAATAAGGCTGACACCTAAGCCTTATAGGTTATATTGATTGGGGGGGCCATTTCACAGGAGATTACTGCTTTGAGAATGGCCATATATCTAAGGGTGTTTATTAGCCTGGCCTCCAGATTACTACGACACAAAGATCTATGGTTAGCAGTATCTTATTTAAAGATCAGACAGCATTGCTGGGCGTATATTACATGGAATGTAATGTGCTAAAGGCTACTGGAATAATAATAATAAAAAAAAGACATTTTAAATATTACTGGTGTGGGTGCAAAAAAAAAAAAAATACAAAGAAATATGTAACAGAACGCAATGAGGAAAGAACATCCGTGACTGCTCAGCTTCACGTTTACTCTAATAGACATCCCCCCCCCCCCAGAAAAAGAAAAAAAAAGCTTATAATCCTACTTGACCCATCCAAACAAGTTCTGAGCAGCACCCATAAGACAGACCACCAGATGGTCGCTGCAGTTCATACAGAGTTTTTCAGCAAGTGTAGGTAAAGAGGAATCTACTGGGCTATTCATTATTTATTTCAAAGTGTGATCGTGCCTTTAGAATTTTCGCTCCATAAAAAAAAAAAAAAAAGGGAAGCTCCACGACGCATGTGCAAAAACAGCACATGCGTCTTGAAGCACAAGACACGTTGCTTAAAACATGGCTAAAACTAATACTGATGATGAACCTTCAAGATGTAATCTTTCTTTTGAAGGTGAAATAATGAACAAAATTCAAACATTTTTTCGAAGAAGGCCAGATATGTTTGTTCTGATCTGAAGCCCTGATTTTTTTCTTTTCTTTTGATATTCATGGAATTGTGCGCTGCGAATTTTTACTCAAGGGGGGGGTTAAACTGTGGGCCTACATTTCTATTTACACATACCAGCGGGAAAAAAAAACAACCGACGTAGTCTTCTGGATTCTTTCTCCACCATGACAATGATCCTTCTCATTCTGTTTAATCTCTGAGCAGGAAATTCGATCGAAAAACGACACAAGTGTTGTTGTTCCAACTTCTTTTTTATTTGTTTATTTATTTTTTTACATTTTGGCGCGAAGAACAAGTATCCTAAAAGAGCTTACAGAACTTCTTGAAGCCTCCGTAGCTCAGTCGGTATAAACGAAGTCCTTCGGGCGGAAAGACCTGGTTTCGATTCCCGTCCGTGACGTGGGGAATCTTTATTCTTTCGATTAAAGGTGAATTAGCCGGTCTCATACGGAGGTAGGGTTTTTTTTTTCACCCGGAAACTCGAGTTTCTCGTCCCCCAGAACAGGCAAACCGGCTCCGTGGACACACACACACACACACGGTTCTACAATCATAAATACTTAACCCCCCCACCCCCATGAGGAGGCTCAACTCTCCTCATTAGGGACGGGGGAGAAAAGGGAGGAAACTCCATACAAATAAATAAATAAATAAAAGAAACAACTTCTTGAAGTATATTACAAAAAGAAGCCAAAAACAACACAGCCTAAATTACTCTTCTTTAATATTCATCAACAACAACAATAATGATAATAATCGTGGTTCTAGTAAGTTATTTGATCAAAACATCTACTTCATATCCCCTAGTGGTCATTTTTGGAACTACATACAATCAACTAGCAAACCGAAGTTACTAAAAGAATGGCTCTGGCGAGATCCTCCGGCAATTTTCTTGGGGAACAAGTCAGAATGGTTAATCAGAGTCCCGTGACCCACGCTGTTGAAGAGTGCGTGTACCTCTATCATTCCTCCCTCCCTGGAGGGGCCCCGCTCTTCGTCACCTCCTCATTAATCATAGTACACGCCTCAGTGGGATTTACTGGACGCGACAAAAGTGCTATTTAGTGGGGAAGGCTGCCCTCAGAAATAAATTGTGTTTCTTTCACAGATATTATTTTATAATAATATCGGGATTAACGCTAGTCAGCCAATTTTCTCCTCTTCCCTATGGGGTAGTTACCACCGATAGCACTCGTAGATCAGGAGGAAAAACTATTGAATTCGAAGTGTATGGGGGGAAACGGTATTTCCTCCAGGAGGCTAACATTCTTATCTTTTCCTATGAGATATATAAGGAGCGGAATCAATTGTAAGCTTACGTCCCTTAGAGAAACAAATTTCGTCTTTTTTTTTGGGGGGGGGGGAACTAGTGTGAAATACGTACAAGGAAAAATTCGCTTTACTGTTTTACACTTTAAGAATATTACAGTGAATACAGGACCCTCCCCCCCCCAAAAAAAAAAAAAAAAAAAACTTTTCTCAACTCATGTTGGGGAGGTCTGAAACTCAGACGTCTGGAAATCTCAAAGAGGATTAAGATCCGTAATAACTTTCCACTCCCCTCCCAATGGATTTCTGTAATACTGATATATATATATATATATATATATATATATACACACACACACACACACACTCCGACAGTCGTAATACGACCCGCCTCGCTTGGTCTGTTAATCCAAGTAAGTAGTGTAACCAATTTCATCCCACGAAGAATCACCGAATGAAAAAAATAACAGTCCGCTAAACCACGTTCCCACGTTTTTCCCTTTTGTGAACATATTATTATTTTATTATTTTTACAAAGTGGTTTGAATAAGTTTATGGAAAATTTAAAAAAAAATAATCAATTTTTTTAAATTAAAAATTAAAAGAAATATAGATTATTTTATATACAGTCATATTTTATAACTGTATTAATTCAAAGATAAAATCTAATGACGTTAAAAACCTAAACAGTGTCTTTTAGTTTTGTTTCAAGATTATAATGACATTATGGGTATATAATATTAATAAAATACGATCGTGTGCATTAGTAATAGTACTTTGTACTAATACGCATCGTATTTATTAATATTATATAAAACTAAATATCAAATTAGATCGAACAAAAGTCACTGACCCAGAAAAGTAGCTTATCTTCTTTAAAAATAATTTTTTAAAAAATCGATGACCTCTATTTTAATGTATGAAATGTTAAGATCTAGGCACGAATTGTCTGAGGGAATTTATCTGTGCTTAATGTGTTAACAATTATCTCTGCTCTACTGCGTAGGATGCTGTGAAATAGATGCTAGCGTGTACACTCTGGAAAGTTACAACGTAGGCTACTAATGACTGTTATTTGTAAAGCTAATTAATACTAATGGAGCCAACCATTAGGGCAGCTTAATGTTTTCAGGACGGAATAATAAATCGTGTCGTCCTGTATCAAACGCAGTGATTGTGCCTCCCTTTGATGGATGACTATAAGAAAAGCTTTTATTTCACTTCCAAGGCCACTTATACCCACTTTTCATGAAGATTTGGATTTCCTATCTCTGGATTCGTTATTGCGTCACGACTAAACAATGGGCTATCTTTAAGTGGTCGATTCGCTGCCATAGTAACTGTTTATTCCATAGTTGGAACTACAGTATATGTCAACTTACCTATGATGTCATTATAATCTTGTAACAAAACTAAAAGACACTCTTCTGATTTTTAATGCCATTAGGTTTGTCTTTGGATAAATAGAGTTATAAAATATGACTGTCTGTAAAATAATCTATATTTCTATTAATTTTCAGTTAAAAAAATCAATTTGATTTTTCAAATTTCCAAGAAACTTTTTCAAACCTTTTTTTAAAAAATAATAAAATATGTATAATAATTAAAAAAATTTAATATAACATAATAGGACGGATTATAAGTCCTTTTTAGGACTTCCAGGGTAACAAATAGCAATGCTGAACCGAGGAAGTAAACTGAGGTTCGGCTGTTGCTGTTATCCTGGGTGTGAGTTTTTGAGTTCGCTCCCTTAGGGTTTTTGCCTTAAGGGAGCACCTTGAGTCTCCGAGGAAGGTGTTCTCCGGCAGGGCCCGCTGAGGGGTTCTTGTCGGTGAATTATTTTCCTCGGAATTTGAGCGGTTCTGCTCAGGAGTCGGGGAGCCCGTTGGGGTGCTAGGATGGGGCGGCCGACACTGAGTGGAACCAACGCTGAGCGGTTCTGCTTAAACGGGGAGCCCGTCGGGGTGCTTGGACGGGGCGGCCGTCAATGAGTGGAACCAACGCTGAGACATGGACGGTCTTTCGCCCACTATGGAGTGGCCTAGAGATCGTCCGATTTTTTGAGATTTTACCCTTTACTTACTAATCAGGGTAACAAATAGCAATGCTGAACCGAGGAAGCAAACTGAGGTTCGGCCGTTGCTGTTATCCTGGGTGTGAGTTTTTGAGTTAGCTCCCTTAGGGTTTTTGCCTTAAGGGAGCACTTTGAGTCTCCGGGGAAGGTGTTCTCCGGCACGGCCCGCTGAGGGGTTCTTGTCGGTGAATTATTTTCCTCGGAATTTGAGCGGTTCTGCTCAGGAGTCGGGGAGCCCGTTGGGGTGCTTGAACGGGGCGGCCGACACTGAGTGGAACCAACGCTGAGCGGTTCTGCTTAAACGGGGAGCCCGTCGGGGTGCTTGGACGGGGCGGCCGTCAATGAGTGGAACCAACGCTGAGACATGGACGGTCTTTCGCCCACTATGGATTGGCCTAGAGATCGTCCGATTTTTTGAGATTTTACCCTTTACTTACTAACCAGGGTAACAAATAGCAATGCTGAAACAAGGAAGTAAACTGAGGTTCGGCTGTTGCTGTTATCCTGGGTGTGAGTTTTTGAGTTCGCTCCCTTAGGGTTTTTGCCTTAAGGGAGCACCTTGAGTCTCCGGGGAAGGTGTTCTCCGGCAGGGCCCGCTGAGGGGTTCTTGTCGGTGAATTATTTTCCTCGGAATTTGAGCGGTTCTGCTCAGGAGTCGGGGAGCCCGTTGGGGTGCTTGAACGGGGCGGCCGACACTGAGTGGAACCAACGCTGAGCGGTTCTGCTTAAACGGGGAGCCCGTCGGGGTGCTTGGATGGGGCGGCCGTCAATGAGTGGAACCAACGCTGAGACATGGACGGTCTTTCGCCCACTATGGAGTGGCCTAGAGATCGTCCGATTTTTTGAGATTTTACCCTTTACTTACTAATCAGGGTAACAATTAGCAATGCTGAACCAAGGAAGTAAACTGAGGTTCGGCTGTTGCTGTTATCCTGGGTGTGAGTTTTTGAGTTCGCTCCCTTAGGGTTTTTGCCTTAAGGGAGCACCTTGAGTCTCCGGGGAAGGTGTTCTCCGGCAGGGCCCGCTGAGGGGTTCTTGTCGGTGAATTATTTTCCTCGGAATATGAGCGGTTCTGCTCAGGAGTCGGGGAGCCCATCGGGGTGCTAGGATGGGGCGGCCGACACTGAGTGGAACCAACGCTGAGCGGTTCTGCTTAAACGGGGAGCCCGTCGGGGTGCTTGGACGGGGCGGCCGTCAATGAGTGGAACCAACGCTGAGACATGGACGGTCTTTCGCCCACTATGGAGTGGCCTAGAGATCGTCCGATTTTTTGAGATTTTACCCTTTACTTACTAATCAGGGTAACAAATAGCAATGCTGAACCGAGGAAGCAAACTGAGGTTCGGCCGTTGCTGTTATCCTGGGTGTGAGTTTTTGAGTTAGCTCCCTTAGGGTTTTTGCCTTAAGGGAGCACTTTGAGTCTCCGGGGAAGGTGTTCTCCGGCACGGCCCGCTGAGGGGTTCTTGTCGGTGAATTATTTTCCTCGGAATTTGAGCGGTTCTGCTCAGGAGTCGGGGAGCCTGTTGGGGTGCTTGAACGGGGCGGCCGACACTGAGTGGAACCAACGCTGAGCGGTTCTGCATAAACGGGGAGCCCGTCGGGGTGCTTGGACGGGGCGGCCGTCAATGAGTGGAACCAACGCTGAGACATGGACGGTCTTTCGCCCACTATGGATTGGCCTAGAGATCGTCCGATTTTTTGAGATTTTACCCTTTACTTACTAACCAGGGTAACAAATAGCAATGCTGAAACAAGGAAGTAAACTGAGGTTCGGCTGTTGCTGTTATCCTGGGTGTGAGTTTTTGAGTTCGCTCCCTTAGGGTTTTTGCCTTAAGGGAGCACCTTGAGTCTCCGGGGAAGGTGTTCTCCGGCAGGGCCCGCTGAGGGGTTCTTGTCGGTGAATTATTTTCCTCGGAATTTGAGCGGTTCTGCTCAGGAGTCGGGGAGCCCGTTGGGGTGCTTGAACGGGGCGGCCGACACTGAGTGGAACCAACGCTGAGCGGTTCTGCTTAAACGGGGAGCCCGTCGGGGTGCTTGGATGGGGCGGCCGTCAATGAGTGGAACCAACGCTGAGACATGGACGGTCTTTCGCCCACTATGGAGTGGCCTAGAGATCGTCCGATTTTTTGAGATTTTACCCTTTACTTACTAATCAGGGTAACAATTAGCAATGCTGAACCAAGGAAGTAAACTGAGGTTCGGCTGTTGCTGTTATCCTGGGTGTGAGTTTTTGAGTTCGCTCCCTTAGGGTTTTTGCCTTAAGGGAGCACCTTGAGTCTCCGGGGAAGGTGTTCTCCGGCAGGGCCCGCTGAGGGGTTCTTGTCGGTGAATTATTTTCCTCGGAATATGAGCGGTTCTGCTCAGGAGTCGGGGAGCCCATCGGGGTGCTAGGATGGGGCGGCCGACACTGAGTGGAACCAACGCTGAGCGGTTCTGCTTAAACGGGGAGCCCGTCGGGGTGCTTGGACGGGGCGGCCGTCAATGAGTGGAACCAACGCTGAGACATGGACGGTCTTTCGCCCACTATGGAGTGGCCTAGAGATCGTCCGATTTTTTGAGATTTTACCCTTTACTTACTAATCAGGGTAACAAATAGCAATGCTGAACCGAGGAAGCAAACTGAGGTTCGGCTGTTGCTGTTATCCTGGGTGTGAGTTTTTGAGTTAGCTCCCTTAGGGTTTTTGCCTTAAGGGAGCACTTTGAGTCTCCGGGGAAGGTGTTCTCCGGCACGGCCCGCTGAGGGGTTCTTGTCGGTGAATTATTTTCCTCGGAATTTGAGCGGTTCTGCTCAGGAGTCGGGGAGCCCGTTGCGGTGCTTGAACGGGGCGGCCGACACTGAGTGGAACCAACGCTGAGCGGTTCTGCTTAAACGGGGAGCCCGTCGGGGTGCTTGGACGGGGCGGCCGTCAATGAGTGGAACCAACGCTGAGACATGGACGGTCTTTCGCCCACTATGGATTGGCCTAGAGATCGTCCGATTTTTTGAGATTTTACCCTTTACTTACTAACCAGGGTAACAAATAGCAATGCTGAAACAAGGAAGTAAACTGAGGTTCGGCTGTTGCTGTTATCCTGGGTGTGAGTTTTTGAGTTCGCTCCCTTAGGGTTTTTGCCTTAAGGGAGCACCTTGAGTCTCCGGGGAAGGTGTTCTCCGGCAGGGCCCGCTGAGGGGTTCTTGTCGGTGAATTATTTTCCTCGGAATTTGAGCGGTTCTGCTCAGGAGTCGGGGAGCCCATCGGGGTGCTAGGATGGGGCGGCCGACACTGAGTGGAACCAACGCTGAGCGGTTCTGCTTAAACGGGGAGCCCGTCGGGGTGCTTGGACGGGGCGGCCGTCACTAAGTGGAACCAACGCTGAGACATGGACGGTCTTTCGCCCACTATGGAGTGGCCTAGAGATCGTCCGATTTTTTGAGATTTTACCCTTTACTTACTAATCAGGGTAACAATTAGCAATGCTGAACCGAGGAAGTAAACTGAGGTTCGGCTGTTGCTGTTATCCTGGGTGTGAGTTTTTGAGTTCGCTCCCTTAGGGTTTTTGCCTTAAGGGAGCACCTTGAGTCTCCGGGGAAGGTGTTCTCCGGCAGGGCCCGCTGAGGGGTTCTTGTCGGTGAATTATTTTCCTCGGAATTTGAGCGGTTCTGCTCAGGAGTCGGGGAGCCCATCGGGGTGCTAGGATGGGGCGGCCGACACTGAGTGGAACCAATGCTGAGCGGTTCTGCTTAAACGGAGAGCCCGTCGGGGTGCTTGGACGGGGCGGCCGTCAATGAGTGGAACCAACGCTGAGACATGGACGGTCTTTCGCCCACTATGGAGTGGCCTAGAGATCGTCCGATTTTTTGAGATTTTACCCTTTACTTACTAATCAGGGTAACAATTAGCAATTCTGAACCGAGGAAGTAAACTGAGGTTCGGCTGTTGCTGTTATCCTGGGTGTGAGTTTTTGAGTTCGCTCCCTTAGGGTTTTTGCCTTAAGGGAGCACATTGAGTCTCCGGGGAAGGTGTTCTCCGGCAGGGCCCGCTGAGGGGTTCTTGTCGGTGAATTATTTTCCTCGGAATTTGAGCGGTTCTGCTCAGGAGTCGGGGAGCCCATCGGGGTGCTAGGATGGGGCGGCCGACACTGAGTGGAACCAACGCTGAGCGGTTCTGCTTAAACGGGGAGCCCGTCGGGGTGCTTGGACGGGGCGGCCGTCAATGAGTGGAACCAACGCTGAGACATGGACGGTCTTTCGCCCACTATGGAGTGGCCTAGAGATCGTCCGATTTTTTGAGATTTTACCCTTTACTTACTAATCAGGGTAACAAATAGCAATGCTGAACCAAGGAAGTAAACTGAGGTTCGGCTGTTGCTGTTATCCTGGGTGTGAGTTTTTGAGTTTGCTCCCTTAGGGTTTTTGCCTTAAGGGAGCACCTTGAGTCTCCGGGGAAGGTGTTCTCCGGCAGGGCCCGCTGAGGGGTTCTTGTCGGTGAATTATTTTCCTCGGAATTTGAGCGGTTCTGCTCAGGAGTCGGGGAGCCCGTTGGGGTGCTTGAACGGGGCGGCCGACACTGAGTGGAACCAACGCTGAGCGGTTCTGCTTAAACGGGGAGCCCGTCGGGGTGCTTGGACGGGGCGGCCGTCAATGAGTGGAACCAACGCTGAGACATGGACGGTCTTTCGCCCACTATGGAGTGGCCTAGAGATCGTCCGATTTTTTGAGATTTTACCCTTTACTTACTAATCAGGGTAACAAATAGCAATGCTGAACCGAGGAAGTAAACTGAGGTTCGGCTGTTGCTGTTATCCTGGGTGTGAGTTTTTGAGTTCGCTCCCTTAGGGTTTTTGCCTTAAGGGAGCACCTTGAGTCTCCGGGGAAGGTGTTCTCCGGCAGGGCCCGCTGAGGGGTTCTTGTCGGTGAATTATTTTCCTCGGAATTTGAGCGGTTCTGCTCAGGAGTCGGGGAGCCCATCGGGGTGCTAGGATGGGGCGGCCGACACTGAGTGGAACCAACGCTGAGCGGTTCTGCTTAAACGGGGAGCCCGTCGGGGTGCTTGGACGGGGCGGCCGTCAATGAGTGGAACCAACGCTGAGACATGGACGGTCTTTCGCCCACTATGGAGTGGCCTAGAGATCGTCCGATTTTTTGAGATTTTACCCTTTACTTACTAATCAGGGTAACAATTAGCAATGCTGAACCGAGGAAGTAAACTGAGGTTCGGCTGTTGCTGTTATCCTGGGTATGAGTTTTTGAGTTCGCTCCCTTAGGGTTTTTGCTTTAAGGGAGCACCTTGAGTCTCCGGGGAAGGTGTTCTCCGGCACAGCCCGCTGAGGGGTTCTTGTCGGTGAATTATTTTCCTCGGAATTTGAGCGGTTCTGCTCAGGAGTCGGGGAGCCCATCGGGGTGCTAGGATGGGGCGGCCGACACTGAGTGGAACCAACGCTGAGCGGTTCTGCTTAAACGGGGAGCCCGTCGGGGTGCTTGGACGGGGCGGCCGTCAATGAGTGGAACCAACGCTGAGACATGGACGGTCTTTCGCCCACTATGGAGTGGCCTAGAGATCGTCCGATTTTTTGAGATTTTACCCTTTACTTACTAATCAGGGTAACAATTAGCAATGCTGAACCGAGGAAGTAAACTGAGGTTCGGCTGTTGCTGTTATCCTGGGTATGAGTTTTTGAGTTCGCTCCCTTAGGGTTTTTGCTTTAAGGGAGCACCTTGAGTCTCCGGGGAAGGTGTTCTCCGGCACGGCCCGCTGAGTGGTTCTTGTCGGTGAATTATTTTCCTCGGAATTTGAGCGGTTCTGCTCAGGAGTCGGGGAGCCCATCGGGGTGCTAGGATGGGGCGGCCGACACTGAGTGGAACCAACGCTGAGCGGTTCTGCTTAAACGGGGAGCCCGTCGGGGTGCTTGGACGGGGCGGCCATCACTAAGTGGAACCAACGCTGAGACATGGACGGTCTTTCGCCCACTATGGAGTGGCCTAGAGATCGTCCGATTTTTTGAGATTTTACCCTTTACTTACTAATCAGGGTAACAATTAGCAATGCTGAACCAAGGAAGTAAACTGAGGTTCGGCTGTTGCTGTTATCCTGGGTGTGAGTTTTTGAGTTAGCTCCCTTAGGGTTTTTGCCTTAAGGGAGCACCTTGAGTCTCCGGGGAAGGTGTTCTCCGGCAGGGCCCGCTGAGGGGTTCTTGTCGGTGAATTATTTTCCTCGGAATTTGAGCGGTTCTGCTCAGGAGTCGGGGAGCCCATCGGGGTGCTAGGATGGGGCGGCCGACACTGAGTGGAACCAACGCTGAGCGGTTCTGCTTAAACGGGGAGCCCGTCGGGGTGCTTGGACGGGGCGGCCGTCAATGAGTGGAACCAACGCTGAGACATGGACGGTCTTTCGCCCACTATGGAGTGGCCTAGAGATCGTCCGATTTTTTGAGATTTTACCCTTTACTTACTAATCAGGGTAACAAATGGCAATGCTGTAGCCAATGAAGTTTTAACTGAGGCTCGGCTATTGCCGTTACCCAGTCATGACTAGAGCTTTTTAGCTCAATAACACCCCATCCACACAGATTTTCTTCATTCAGATGACGGGATAAAGAGTCAAGGACTCAGTCCATCGCCCAGTTCTTATAAGAACTATAAGAACTATAACATAATAGGAAGTGGATGGAATAGAAAGCCAAAAGTCCTTTTAGGACTTCCAGGGTAACAAATGGCAATGCTATAGCCAATGAAGTTTTAACTGAGGCTCGGCTATTGCCGTTACCCAGCCATGACTAGAGCTTTTTAGCTCAACAACACTCCACCCACACAGATTATCTTCATTCAGATGACGGGATAAAGAGTCAAGGACTCAGTCCATCGCCCAGTTCTTTTAAGAACTTTAAATAACATAATAGTGAACAATCGACCGTGAGATGCGGTGATTGATTCATTCAACCCAATACCATTGGAGGGTAATGGATGGCAATACTGTAGCCAATGAAGTTCTAACCGAGGCTCGGCTATTGCTGTTACCCTCCTGCCATGATCAGAGCTTTAATAGCTCAATAACACCTTATCCATACACTATCCTCTACAGATAATGGGGAAGATGAAAAGCATTCTTGCTTCGCCCCTTTAAGCCAGTCCTTATAAGGACTATAATAACATAATATAATATGGCAGGAACAGGACCGGGAGGATAACAATCAATCGACAGTGAGATGCGGTGATTGATTTTATATGAGATGCCCATATAGGGTAACGGATGGCAATGCTGAACCAATGAAGTTTAACTGAGGTTCGGCTGTTGCTGTTATCCTGGGTTAATGAGTTCGCTCTCTTAGGTTTTGCCCTAAGGGAGCAATTGAGTCACCGGGGAAAGTGTTCTCCGGCACGGCCCGCTGAGGGGTACTTGCCGGTGAATTATTTTCTTCGGAATGAGCGGTTCTGCTCGGTGGTCGAGTTTCACTGAGTAGAACCAACGCGGAGGTTTGGACGGTCTTTCGCCCACGAATGAGTAGCCTAGAGATCGTCCGATATTTTTGAGATATCACCTTTACTTAAACATACGGTGATTGATTCATTCAATCCAATACCCTTGGAGGGTAATGGATGGCAATGCTGTAGCCAATGAAGTTCTAACTGAGGCTTGGCTATTGCTGTTACCCTCTTGCCATGATCAGAGCTTTAATAGCTCAATAACACCTTATCCCTACACTGTCCTCTACAGATAACGGGGAATATGAAAAGCATTATTGCTTCGCCCCTTTAAGCCAGTCCTTATAAGGACTATAATATGGCAGATGGAGCCGTTGTGTGTGCCAGGAGTGATGAATGAAACCCTGGGAGGGTAATGGATGGCAATGCTGTAGCCAATGAAGTTCTAACTGGGGCTCGGCTATTGCTGTTACCCTCCTGCCATGATCAGAGCTTTAATTGCTCAATAACACCTTATCCCTACACTGTCCTCTACAGATAACGGGGAAAATGAAAAGCATTCTTGCTTCGCTCCTTTAAGACAGTCCTTATAAGGATAAGGCGTATATAATATAATATATATATAATATAACATCATATATACTAATATACATTACCCAAGGTAAAAAACTTATTTACAAATATAATATATATATATATATAATGTATTATATTATATATACAGGGTGTCCCAAAATTCACGCAAGATTTAAATTTTGCGCCATTTGTGCGGTAAAGTGTTGCCAACGAGAAAAAAAAAAGACAGCGTGACAGCTGACAGTTCAGGGTTATTAAAAATGACCACACACAGCGAAGAGAGTTCGTTGAATGGATTATGGAACAACAACAAGTGGATGCTTATTTTTCGAACAAAATCATCTTCAGCGATGAGGCTCATTTTCATCTTGATGGCTTCGTTAATCGACAAAATTGTCGCATATGGGGTTTAGAAAATCCACGAGCGATTGTTGAGAAACAAATGCATTTACAACGTGTCACTGTTTGGTGCGGAATTTGGGCTGGGGGCATCATCGGTCCATTCTTCTTCGAAAATGCGGCTGGTAAGAATGGTGCTCGCTATCGCGACATGATAATCCAGTTTTTTGTGCCTAAATTACAAGATATGGATGTAGACGACATGTGGTTTCAACAGGACGGTGCCACATGCCACACAGCTCGAGAAACAATTCAATTACTGCATGAGTCATTTCCTGGTCGTGTAATTTCCCGTTTTGGTGATCAGAATTGGCCGCCCAGATCATGTGACTTAACGCCGTTGGACTCTTTTCGTTGGGGTTTTTTGAAGTCTAAGGTTTATGCCAACAAGCCCACGACCACCCACGCCTTGAAGGAGGAAATTGAGCGCTGTATCAACGAAATTCAGCCACATTTATGCAAAACGGTCATGGAAAATTTCGGCAAAAGAGTGCGTATGTGCCAGCAAAGCCGTGGAGGCCATTTACCCGAAATGCTGTTCCATGCATAACCCTATACTGTATACTTTATGAATCAATAAGAAATTACAATTTTTAATTAAAAACCTGTGTTTTCTATCAAAATTACTTCTTGCGTGAATTTTGGGACACCCTGTATATATATATATATTGCTTTTCATATTCTTTCATATTCTTTCACTGACATCTTTCATATTCGAAGCAAGATTGCTTTTCATATTCCCCATTGTCTGCAGAGGACAGTGTAAGGATAAGGTGTTATTGAGCTATAAAGCTCTGATCATGGCAAGAGGGTAACAGCAATAGCCGAACCTCAGTTAGAACTTCATTGGTTACATCATTGCCATCCATTACCCTTCCTGGGTAATTTCTTCTTCATGAATATCCTATTACATACGCATTAAAATTTTTAATTATTATGGATATTTTATTATTTTTTAAAAATAATATATATATATATTATATTATATACGCCTTATCCTTATAGTCCTTAAAAGGACTGGCTTAAAGGGGCGAAACAAGAATGCTTTTCATCTTCCCCGTTATCTGTAGAGGACAGTGTAAGGATAAGGTGTTATTGAGCTATTAAAGCTCTGATCATGGCAGGAGGGTAACAGCAATAGCTGAACTTCAGTTAGAACTTCATTGATTACAGCATTGCCATCCATTACCCTCCCTGGGTACCAATTTTAGTCGCCTCGTACGACATGCATATATATATATGTAAAGTAGGGAAGATAGAATAATAAAAAGAAAGGATCCACAAACCTCTAGAGCAAAATAGCCAACATCGACCTATAATATAATCTATAAAGTAGGCCTCAATATTCCAATCATAAGAACAGTATTAAAACCGGCGGAACTTTCTCAAAGCTGACTGGGAATCTTTTAAGAAACAGGTTGACACTATTATAATATTTCTAAAGCCTACTGTAAACAACGACAATAGATTTGTTGGCATTATTATTGGTGCTGCCAAACGAACTCCAAAAGGTTTTAGGAGAGATTATATTCCAGGCTGTATAAAGAGTTCTCTACTAATAATAATAACCCTGCAGTAGCCACTGAGCGACTGACATCTCTCGACAATGCTAGAAAAGACAAATGGATTAAAACAATGAACAATTTTAATTTTACTCATTCCAGCTGAAAAGCTTGGTCCCTGATTAGGAAGCTCGACCCTAATACAAGGACTTCTGGTAAACTGCTCGCCATAGATCCAAAACGCATTGTAAAGCATATAGTCTCGATGACTAAATATCCTCAAGATAGAGTAGCTACGAGAGAGAGAGAGATGAAACAAAAAAACTAAAAAAATCTTAAAATAGATCTTCCACCATCATCACTATCTCAAGCTTTCACTTCCCAGGAATTGAGGAGTGGGAGGGCGGCTGGACTCGTGAATATCTACCCTGAATTCACTAAGAACTGTGGACCAAAAACTATTAAATGGCTTACTGCTATGCTTCCATCAATTTTTAAAAGATCTAAAATCATTGCCGTCTTAAAACCTGGCAAAGTCCCTACAATTGCTTCCAACTACCGTCCTATCGCCTTGTTAAGCATCTGCCTGAAACTTCTGGAAAGAATGATATACAACAGAATTTCTCCAGGTATATATAATAGAACTCCTCAGGAACAGGCTTGCTTCAAACCTGACAGAAGTGGTTGTGATCAAGTACTGGCCCTGACAACCTTCATAGAGAACGGTTTTGAAAAACAATTGAAAACAATAGCGATATTCGTGGACCCCTCTGCTGCCTCTGATACGGTGAGGAGAGAGGGTCTTATTTTAAAATTCTTATAAACTATTCCATCACCAAAACTAGCCATCTTACTTAATCAAATACTAGCAGATAGACGGATACAAGGATCTCTCACTGAATCCAAAAGTAAATTCTTTAAGATTAAAAATGGCCTACCTCAGGAGTCAGTTCTTGCCCCATTGCTTTATAACTTATATATTAGTGATGTCCCAGTGACCCTATCACGGAGATTCCTGTATGGTGACGATATTGCCATTTTAACTCAACATTCTACATTCCAAAAAGCTGAGAAAATCTTAACTGAAGATCTGGCTGTACTTGATAAATACGTTAGACGATGGCGATTACAACCCAACCTGAACAAAACTAAAGTTGTATCCTTTCATTTAAGTAATATCCAAGCCAACTATATCCCAAAAGTTTACTTCAGAAATAAACGGGTGAATTTTAACAATCATCCAAAACACCTAGGAGTTACCCTAAACAGAAGTTTGACATTTAAATATCATTTAGAAAATTAAAAACTAATATGATGCATAAACTTGCTGGTACTTCTTGGGGTGCTGATGCCAACACACTGCGTATTACCGCACTGTCTTTGGTCTATTCCACAGCAGAGTATTGTGCTCCTGTGTGGCTGAACAGCACACACGCTTCTTTAGTCGATGTCCACCTGAATCAAACTATGAGGATAATCTCTGGAGCTTTAAGATCTACTCCTGGCTACTGACTCCCAACTCTCAGTAATATAGCCCCTCCCTCGCTCCGCAGGACCCAAACCTTAAGCAAACTATGGACAAAAATAATTGGAAACAGTTCCTTGCCTATCCACCAAGACATTTCCTTCCACACTTCACAAAGACTGAAATCCAGGCACCCTGCCTGGAGGAGTGCAATACAAATAAACGACCAGAACTTCGACCTATGCGAGTCATGGAGAGAGTATTGCTTTCAAAATACCTCCAATCTTCAAATACCCATCTCAAATCCGACATCTCATCTGGAGGGCTTCAATCTCCCTAGACATGTATGGACCACTTTAAATCGGATCAGAACAGGACATGGGAGATGTAAGCATCTCTTGCATTAATGAAACTGGTCCGATACTCCAAACTGTGAATGCGGAAGAGGGATCCAGACTATCAATCACATTGTGCTTGAGTGCCCTACCTACTCATTCTCAGGCACTAAAGAGGACTTTTTTAAACTGATCCCAGAATCCCTGGAGTGGATCCGGGATTTAAGGATTAAGCTCTGATTCCTGATTCTTAATTTTAATGTTTAATCATTTCAACCTATTGTACCCCTTTTAATATGATTTTTACATATTAAAATGTAATATGTAAAATTTTATGTAATATCCTGAGACCTGTACATCATACGCTAAATAAATAAACTATACGAGCCTGGTTTCAAAATAGTCTGCGCTATGTAACAAGTGAAATATGAATATTTTAATACTAGACAAAGAAAGAAACAAGTCATTACATAGAAGATGAAAATATTACTTAATTAGGGTGTGTGTGTGTGGATGAATAAAAGATATCATCCCAATCGTAAAAACTCATTTGCCAACCCCTAAAATTATCCAATAGAATCCATGTTTATTAATTCTTAGGCGATGACTGCTGTAAATTATGTCAAATTCTGTAATAATTATGGTTTCCACGATGGTTAATTGGAAAATACCCGGATGAACTGAAGGTAAGTTTTTTCATACCGCCAAACTCGTCAAAAGAACACACGCATTTTACAGACAAACTATATCCTATGCAGATAGGATAAACCTTCCCATCCGAGCATTAATTACGTTAGCAAGAAGCAAAGTGACTTCCCCGTGACAGTCCACTGAGCCTATCACTCAAGGAAAGATGGGGATAATTCTATTATTCATTCCTAAACTGTGACTATACGCTGAGACACGTGTTCCTCACCTCAGATAGCTCAGAGGATGCAAATGTATACAATGGGCTTCTTCAGCGGGCAATCAGACCAAAACACACAAGAATGACCACTTTTTTTTTTTTTTTTCAAGAGTAAAATGCAGTCTAAAAATTGAAAAGGGTCGAATACATGTATAACAATGAGAAGTTTCTTATTTCTGTTCTTAAAGGAGGGGGCGTCTGTAAAGAAAGAGCAATTTTTAGTTTAAACATCTGTGACGATCGCAACCCTCCTTTGAAGATAAAAGCCTTCTACGATAACAGTGGATGGTCTGCTGCACCCTGACACTTGTGAGAAAAGGGATGATAAAAGCGTGAAAATGTTATTCAGGACTTATTAGGTTCTTGGGAACGAAAGTATTGAGGGCTTATCTGTATCTTACACATCTCGTTTATTAAACCGTTCGACTGATTTTGATGAAATGTAGTGCGAAAAGTCATCAAAATTCATCACCCTAATATGAGTTCGGCTCGTATTCGTATTAGACCTCATATTTTACAATAAAGGCTATATCATAATCGGTGTTCGTTCTCTGCTGGCGCGCGCGCACACACACACTGATGTTTTTACGATCCGAGATTATCCTTTTTTATGATGTCACCACCACTCCTGATATACTATCGACCGATTAGTATATCAGGAGTGGTGGTGAAGATTTTGGAAAAATTGGTTAGGGCCCGCATTCAGAAATGGGTTGACAATGAATCTCTAGTTTGCAATGAGCAACATGGGTTTACTAAGGGAAGGTCATGTCTTAGCAACTTGCTCACATTCTATAACAATGTTATCATTGAATAACATTGTTATAGACAAGGGGAATGGATACACCATGATACTTTTGGATTTTGTTAAAGCTTTTGACAGAATACAGCATGGTAGACTGTTGCATAAATTGGAGAATATGGGTTTGGGTTATACAATATTAGCATGGATAAGAGGATAGTTGGTCTGCAAGGTTTTAGGTAACTAGTGGTGTACCACAAGAATCAGTACTTGGTCCACTGTTATTCAATCTCTACATTAATGATATTGGGAAGGATTTGACAAGCGACATACAATTATTTGCTGATGATGATGCAAAGATAGGTAGTATAATCAGGAATGCTGCTGATATGCAGTCTTTGCAGAATCATTTGAATAGGCTGGAATTGTGGGCACGGGAAAATGGATGTCAGTAAATGTAAATTCATGTATTTCGGCGTGATTCGATATCCAATGTCGTATTATATTGGTGGGATTAGGCTAGAAGAAACTGATGAGGTTAGGGATCTTGGAGTGTTAATAGATAGGAAGTTGAAGTTCAGGGGCCATGTAGCAAAGACTGAAAATACTACTCAAAAGATAATTGCAATGCCGAAACGAACTTTGACGTGTAAAGATAAGGATGTCATTTTGCTTCTTTACGAGGCAAAATGGCATCCTTTGCTTCGTACAAGGAGGCTTTGATAAGATCTCACTTGGACTACTGTGCGCAGGTCTGGTCTCCGTTTTGATTCTGATATATTGGAGAGAGAGCACAAAGGAGAGTGTTAAAAATTATATCTGGATTGTGGAATACTGATTATGAAGACAGATTGAGAATTTGTAGACTATACACACTATAAAACAGGAGAAAGAGGGCTGATATGATTGAGACTTACAAATTACTGAAAGGGTCATACAGGAATTCCGTTGATGGAATTTTTCAGTTTATGGAGGGTGGGGAAAGGACAAGAGGGCATCCTTGGAAGTTGAGAATGAAGGCCGCTAAGAAGGGGTGGGCCAGATTTTTCTCTCAGAGGGTGGTGAGTGATTGGAATGGATTGCCATTGGATGTTGTGAGTGCAAGCAGTGTGAATGAATTCAAGGTGTGTGTAGTATGTGGTCTTCTTCAACGAGTCTTTGACTCCCTGAAGGTCTCTCTTAATAATAATAACAACAACAATAATAATGTTAATTATAATGTTATTAGAAGAGATTGAACAGGTAAAAGCGAAGGGTATTGCTTAAAGGGAATTTGATATTCAATCGATATTACAACGACGAATTTCGGACACCGTAGCGCATATTAAGAGCTTTCGTAGTTCAGTCGATATAGACGAGCCCTTTGGTTGGAAAGAGCCCGGTTCAAGTCCCATCTATGACGAGAGGAACCCTTATCAGGTGTTTTAAATCAAATTAAAAAAAGATAAAGGAGATTAGGGACTCACCATCTTATCTTTCTAATGCACATTATGGATCTCAGGTAGAGATTCATAATGAGCATTAATGGATCTCTACCTAATCCATAATGCAATTATGGATCAGATATATGAATTTAGTACTTCGTGGAGTTCAAGCCATCCTCACGCTAGATGGACATAGTTGTCCAGTAGAAAAGTCGATGATAATAATAATAATACCATTACAAACAATAATTAGGGTTCAGGAACAGAACATGGCGGTGGCTGTCTTTTGTACTCTGGCTCCGAAATTTTCACCATCGGTTATTACGAACTTAACTAGCAGTGGCTAGTAAGGGTAAAGATCAGCTGTTCCCCGACTTAAAAAAAAAAGGCTAAAAAAAAATCTCTCTACTTCCTATGAAAAATCAAAGCGATTAAAAAATTTACTTTATTTAAAATAAAATAAAATAAATAAAATAAAATAACTATAAATGAAAATAGAATGAGTTTAATGAGATAAATCAACCAGTCACATACTCAGGTAAAGAAGTTTTTCAATGTTGCTTAGATGATCTGTGTTTCAATAGAGTAAAACTAAACCATTGTTTACGTAATTACAAGAGGTCAACCTACGACAAAACATTTCGGACTACACAAAGAAAAGCAAACTATTCTTAAAACCTATTTGATATTCCCGAACAGTTTTCTCAAGGTGATATAAAACTCGTTCTAACAAAACATTATATCGAAGAATGAGTCTGTTATATTGTAGTGAGGGCGCCATTATCCCAGGTGAATTAATCGAAATTCGTTACGACAGAAAATAATTATGAAATGACAATGATGGTCTTGACAAAAATTCGCTCTTGAATATAATCTTTGTCATTATAAGAACAAAATGCGCTTTTCATTGTTAACGTACTCATTCTTCGTCTGTGAACGTGATATACATTCAAAACCGGGTTGCACGTGAGACTGTAAACAATCGAAAGAATAGACCAATCGTATTCTTTTCAATTGTTTGTCTGCATGAACTAAACAATTAAAATATTTTATCGAAACCTCAACCAACACAGGTAATAATTTTCGTCATTGCTTCGTACGTTTTCGAAACAACTTTTTTTTTAAATATTTTCGATCGGTTTAAAAAATAAACTACCATATCCTAATGACTCAACCTTCCAGATACTGCTATATTTATGGATTATGCTAACTACTCTTGGGTTCAATAGCACGTTGTTAATTATTCTCTGCTAGACTATTAAACAACATTTTTATGCAAATGAAGTCATTCTGTCAGCCTTCGAAATACTTCAGGATTTTTGACCTTGAGCCGTAAAAATGGTTTCTAAAAAAAAATGATCTTTTAGCAGTTAGAACTAGAAAGACCACCTCGTACTGATGTCGATAACAATGAATGTATTTGTAGCCATTCTTAAAGATTCCTCGCTCTGACTGAGCAACTGGAGCGACCTCTATATTTAATAGATTTACAGTAAGCAGAATGTTTCGGTCTTAAATAGATTTCTTAGCAGGGAATCGCTTCTTCAAATCAGTAAAGCTGTGCGAATGATCAATGATACTGACCTCGTTCTAGGTGTCTTCGATAGCACGATGTCAGTCGGACTGACGAAAGTCGGGGCGACATGCGACAACACACCATCCGTCAACGTAACGTCTATGAGAAAGAAAGAAAGAGAGAGCTACCTACTTCTCCAGCTAACATCAGCACAACAAGCTCTCTCTCTCACACTCTATCATTCCGGTGTATTTACTGATTTTCTGGGCACCGCATTAAGAGATTATTTAGACAGCGCCTTGAAAAGTTATAGGCGTGTTTCCACGGTGCAGATGAAAAACGGTTTCTAACATACTAAGAGCATGACACCTGTGAATCACATATATCTGCGTGCTTCAAAGAGGAAGCATCTATCACTAAAGTATCGTGTGGGAAACTGAATATATTTCCATTGAGTTACAATCTCCACGTCTTTTCTTTTAACGTATAATAAATAAACGATACAAAGGCAACGATTTTGACAACAATAAGCAGTTTATTTTTTTCATTGTTAAAACATTACTTCGTATGTTAAAACCTATTATTGTCATTGTTGTTGAGTACTGTAATTTCAATCTGGAAAATGTTCGGTTAATGCAGTATTATTTCATTGTTGGAAACATTGAAATGTTTCACTGTCCTTTCATTGTTGTACTGTAATTTCATTTTCGAAAATGTTCAGTTACCGCATTATTTCATTGTTGAATATGACGAAACATTTCAATGTCATTTCATTCAAAACATTACGCTATTGAGATGCTCATTGTTATTGAGTCCCGTTGGTTCATTGTTAACTATTTAATTGTTGAGTTTCTTCATTGTTGCACTGTTTCTTTTTGAAATTGCTCTTTAACTGTTGGAATTTGAGTCAACGTCAGCTTCAACAATACAGCGCGTATCATGCGATAATATGAACAATGAAAACAACAACTCTTTTTGGAATCCGTTTAGTTTGGTGTATCATTTAATCCCTTTATATCTCCTCTGGCATAGTTTCTTTTATTTCTGCGTTTGTGATGACGATAATGAGATAAATATTCAATCTACTGATGGGATTTCAATCATGTGCCTTGAAATACAACAGTTCACTAGGAAAGTGCCCTTTCCTAGTGAACTGCACTAGCATCGGTGCTAGTGCAAAATTGTTGACATAAACACTACATCCATTGTCACTTTTAACCAAATACCCATCCACTGCTGACATAATATCATACCCATTAAAGAGGGTACGAACTACACTCGAGATGTCTCGCTACAGATCTATCACTTAATTCACCATCATTCATCACCACAGAAAGAATTGTATAAGGTAATTGAGATTGATTTTGTGTGATCAAAGTGCCATAATTACAGTTACTCAACCGACTCACAATACGTAATATTTACTTCGATAGGCTTATCAAAGGCTTTTGAAGGAGGAAAAACCAATCTTCCAAAAACATGAGACGAAGTTCGATTATGAAAATTCATTACACAGATCTATAAAAGGGTTGGATCTATTGCAGATGCATAGGTGTGTGTATTCGGGAGGGGATTAACAAAGGAAATATGCAAAAGAAGCTCATCACCTATCTCGATTAAGAATGCAGTCCATTTCTTTAACCCTTTTCACACCATCATGGTCACTTCTCAGATTCTTATCTCTCTTTGGGAGGTCAGGATGAGAGGAATAACGGACAGGTTAGTCTAAGAAACAGTTCTTAGAATAGCACCTGGAGTCACGGCAGGATTTAAGCACCATGGAAACACCTGAGACTTTGATTACCACAGAAAATTGGTTGTTAACAACACTCCTGTTGCGGCGATAATAAAGATTGATGAGACTAAACACTGTATCAATCTGGCCTTCTTAATTTTATTCATTAAAAAGATTTCCATCTTCCTGAGGTGTCAGGAGTCTGCATACCGCTCCTCCACTGAGACGAAATGCCTTGGGGTGGTTTGGCAAAATCGCACATTCACTAAACCTGTTCATTGGGACCAATACATCAGTGACGCGGACTTGGAGTATGTGGATCTGTTTGAAGGGAAAAAAAAAAAGCACTTAGCACTGTGCCAAAGACAAAGAGAGACAGATTGAGATGTCTACCTACAGAAATCTTTGATAAGAAATCCTATGACGGGTGTGTCCAATAATTTATTTCTGTTAGTATTGGCGACTCTCCTAGAGGCATCCATACTAAGTTAATAGCACGTCCACATTGCATGTAATTGCTAAAGGCACAGAGACATATGTTGCTACCACCCCTATTCCACTAACACGTCTTGTATATTGTTAGGGAGACATTGAAAAAAAAAATAATAATAGTCAAAGGCTGGTAAGGATGGGAGTTCAAAACGTTTGCTGTATAAATGATTGGAGATGTATAAAAACTCGTTCATCTGCATCTATGTAACAAATGAACTTTGGTGGGATCAGGATTTAAAATAAATTACTTTTTTTTTGGTCTATTTATATAAGATTGAAGAACGAATGCGGAGAAATGGCATGACGCTGTGTGTGTGTGTGTGTGTGTGTGTGTGTGTGTGTGTGTGTGTGTGTGTGTGTGTGTGTGTGTGTGTGTGTGTGTGTGTGTGTGTGTGTGTTAAATATGACAATAATAAAAACAGGTGTTCGAAACTTCAAGATAACCAGTTATGTACTTCGTATATTCAAGGTGGTATCATCATGAGGATGAAAGAAAAGTCCTCACAGGAAGCCACAATCACCTGAATATTATTAAGCAAAATTCTTAGCGTGACTGTCCCAAACACTGGATTGCAAAATTTTAAAACAAGACAGTATAATCCAGCGGTTAGGAAGGGCTGAACCTCGCCTTGTAAACAGACACGAGTCTCAAACACAATCTAACTTTCCATCCATTTTTCGTTCGTTCAAAACGAGTCGAATCTCTTACTTTAGGGTTTTAAGCAATTTGATATAGCCAGCTAATCACTTCTCTACTGAATTCCCCAAGGGCAAGTCTTTGAAAAGCCCCGATGAAGGTTTTTCTTCGCGTCTCCTAGACGTAATTCAACTTTAGGTCTTTAAAACCAAAGGGCCCCTCGAACTACCTTTCAGCTATACAGAATCAAAGTGTTTCCTAATGAAGGTCTGTGAAATTAACCAAATATTGTTTAATTTCTGAAATATTAAAAGCAGACTGGAAGGAATCAGTGTCCCGGACTGTTTACTTATTATGCTACAAAACTCCGACAAAAACAGGTGTTCGAAACTTCAAGATAACCAGTTATGTACTTCGTATATTCAAGGTGGTATCATCATGAGGATGAAAGAAAAGTCCTCACAGGAAGCCACAATCACCTGAATATTATTAAGCAAAATTCTTAGCGTGACTGTCCCAAACACTGGATTGCAAAATTTTAAAACAAGACAGTATAATCCAGCGGTTAGGAAGGGCTGAACCTCGCCTTGTAAACAGACACGAGTCTCAAACACAATCTAACTTTCCATCCATTTTTCGTTCGTTCAAAACGAGTCGAATCTCTTACTTTAGGGTTTTAAGCAATTTGATATAGCCAGCTAATCACTTCTCTACTGAATTCCCCAAGGGCAAGTCTTTGAAAAGCCCCGATGAAGGTTTTTCTTCGCGTCTCCTAGACGTAATTCAACTTTAGGTCTTTAAAACCAAAGGGCCCCTCGAACTACCTTTCAGCTATACAGAATCAAAGTGTTTCCTAATGAAGGTCTGTGAAATTAACCAAATATTGTTTAATTTCTGAAATATTAAAAGCAGACTGGAAGGAATCAGTGTCCCGGACTGTTTACTTATTATGCTACAAAACTCCGACATGCGAGAGGAATGAAGTAAACAGAAAGCTTACCGAGTATGATGAATGCCTTTAGGAAAACAACAAAAACTACACGAAAATCCTATAGCCGAATGTGAAGGCGAAACATTATAGTTAACAATCATCACACATGTATTCAATAGGGAGAATAAGGATGGTACAGCAACTGCTTAAATCCTAGTAGTTTCAAAATTCATATTTTCTCAAATAACTTGCAAATAAGTCGTATCGTGATGCATCTATAACGCTGATCTAATACTGTATAATGAAAATTTTAAAGTGGCCACATTAAGCGACAGAACAGGGAGAAAAAAATCATAAGTTGGAGTAGAATATGATGATATTGTTAACATATGATTTTTATTCTACAATTAAACAATGATCAATTGCAGTATAGTTGCGAGAAATTTTAACTAAGCTTATTGTTACCACTTCTATACACGATCTATTATTGGTTTAGCCAACAATACATTCGCTCGTGAATCCTGACTATTTGAACAGACTTAATACAGTAGCAAAAACTTAGTGATAATCCACATTCAAAACTGACGCATATCTTCTCTGATACTAACTTCTCGCAATCATAATAAAAATAGTCACGTGATTCCAGTACGTTGTTATGGTGATGTTCAAATATGCAGCATATAGAGGGCGTTAGAATTCTAAGTCAGTGACCAGCTGCCGCACATATGACAGACACAAAGATTAATGAGAACAATCTGTTATTTAGAGTGGTGATATAAAAACTTGATGACGAGGATTTTATAGTCTTGTCCCCAGGGCTACAGCCAGAGCCAGTAATGAAAAGAACTCGGTTGATTGTGTTGTTACTAAGAGAATCAAGTGTTAACTTCGTGTTAGCATTAGATATCTTAGTTAAGAGTAAGATTGCTCGGTATTTTTTCTTTCTTAGCGAGCTCAAGTGTTAATTAAGAACGTGATGTCGGATATTGAAAGGGGGGGGAAAACCGCAGTGGTTTTGTTACATCTTTCGTAATTATACCCTAAGGGATAAGCAGGTGTTACCAAACGACGGAGCTTGTGATTGTTAATTTTTGTGTGTCTTGAGAGAGTTATGCAACGGCGCTGTCTGTTGCAGCCATTTTCGCTTTCGACGCCAATTAAATCGAAAGGCATAATTCAGAATAAAATTAACTTTATAAGCGCTATATTTTTTAATGGGAAATGAAAAAAATATTAATTTTAATTTGGTTTTGTTCCTTTTTTTCTTTAAAAAGTAAATATATTCGCAAAATGAGCAAGTACACCATATAAAAACATATATTTTTTTAAAATAAATGAAGGCCTCTTTGTTAACAATAGCAATCAATAACATTATGGGTAAAGTTAACGTTTGGAAGGATGGTTATGTTTTTAAAGAAGGCTCCCGGCAGTTGCATGAAATATGAATAAAACAAAGGGGAAAAAGTCTTTAATTAGTGAAATGAAAACTGGATTCTACAAGAAAGTCTCCAGAGCACTGCGACTTGGACATGCTGTCAGATTAAGTAAGATTTGTATCGCAAAGAAACTGCATTTTGATGTAAATTATTAATTAGTGAACAGTTCCACACACACACATGCTAAAAGGCTTTGCAGTAAAATATTCACAAGGAACTTGAAATTAAGACGTTATCCTGATTATTTAGAGAAACAGCAAAAGCTTTGCTATGCAAATAGGACTTAATGGTTTCCTTATGCTGTTTAACTATCATTGGATATCCTTTGAATGAGTGTGAGAGAGAAAAAGGAAGTCGTATGTGCCACGACTACTATACGATATTGCACATTGTTGGAATTTCTTCAGTTCATCCGTTGAGTGTTCTTTTCCGCTAAGCCTTTGTAGCTGTGTTATTGGAGGACATCCCCTCTGGCTATTAAGAAAAAAATGCGACTGATCACGTTATTTACAGATGTTTCTACTATTAGCATCCAAAGGAGTCTGATGCATTTATATCCGGCAAAGGTGCGGTGTCGGCGCTTGAAGCGAAAACCTCCGCAAGGTGGCGTTTGTGTTCGATGTGCAACGCAAATCTAAAAAATGTGTTTGTTTTTTTTGTTGTTGCAGTTGTGTTATTCTTCATATTCGTTATGTTTATTTTTGGTACTATTTCTTGTGAACGGAAGAGTTGAGTGATATGTTCCAATGCGAAGGTATACGTTGTGCTTGGAAAAACGAATAGATCAACATAGGAAGGGTTTTGTGACACTGTGCAGGAAAATGTTAGTCTGTCCCGGATTGTAAGGCAGGTCCTAGACATTCTCTGTTTCAAGTTTTCATTGCTGTTCTCCATACAAATCTATGGAGAACAGCAATGCATTATATATATATATATATATATATATATATATATAAGTATGCTTAAATAAATGTCTGCAAGTTAAAAATGTGATGAAAGCACAACAACCTAATAATTTGTAATCTTACCTTAATTTATCAGCATACATATAGCAATAAATCTATCACTTCCATCTCATAAAAATAACTATCACGCAAGTTGGCATGAAGAACACGTCATCACACATTGAGATACACCGGCAACAGTGAATGGTGAAAATTACTGTTCAAATAAAAGACAATAAATGTGAAAGCAAATTAGTGATAGACTAAAAACACTGTAATAAATTAAAACAGAAAACTGAAATCTGTCAACTCCATGTTACCATGGAAACAATATAAAAATTTTGTTTAATTGTTGATTTAGACTGTTAAACGTCATGTTTACCACTTCTACTGCTACAACGTAATAGAAAATTATTTAAAGTCTGTCGATTTCGTGTTACCATGGAAACAAAATCAAATTTTTGTTTAATTGTTGATTCAGACTGTTAAACGTCATTTACCACTTCTACTGCTACAATGTAATAGAAAACTATTTAAAGTCTGTCGATTTCGTGTTACCATGGAAACAATATTTTGTTTACTTGTTGATTGTTATCAGACGGAAACGTCATTTACCACTTCTACTGCTACAATGTAATAGAAAACTATTTAAAGTCTGTCGGTTTCGTGTTACCATAAAAAGTTTGTTTAATTGTTGATTCAGGCGGTTAAACGTCATGCTTACCACTTCTACTTCTACAATGTAATAGAAAACTATTTAGTCTGTCGATATCATGGAAACAATATAAAAATTTTATGATTGTTTGTCGATTAAGACGGTTTGACGTCATGTTTACCGCTTCTACTGCTACGATAGGTTTCGCATAGTAAAATATCATTGTCATAGTCTGGAAGTTATTATCAATATATTTTTTGATTATCAATATACCGGAAGTTTGCTAACAATTTTTAGTAATTATTGGTTTTTATGTTGGGTAACATGGTTTGAGAGTATCAGCGTTTAAAGTCATGTTCCTTCGGTGGAGGATCACTTTTTAACGCGTAATGTTCATGTGTTTAAATAAGTGTATACATTTTAGTAGCTGAGATCGAAAGGGTCAACTTTCTTCTGGAATAATACACGTTGGATATCCTACTCAAGCATCCAAGATTAGATTCTTCTCATTCTCTTAAAACGAAGAATCGCATCGTTCCCAATATTCGTTCTCAAGACTCAACAGATAACGCCAAGCTGCTCGGTTACCCTTGAATATATTGTGAAATAAGGGAAGAAGACCCAACTTTCATAAATGCCAATGCACCAACATCTTTTAATGAATTGCAATTTTACGTAACATCCACCCACACACGAAACTGAATTGGATCAGTTGGAATTATAGCCTACATCCTTCCAGCCAAATATTGCATCACAAGATTTTCATTCATCGATTACTGGGCAAAACATCATATTTATATATCGAAATATGTATAGAATAAAAAATAAATTGAAAAATGTGTATTTTTAAATAAATAGCTTTTGTTGGGTTACATTGTTTTGGTTATTGTATAGAATGTACACTTTCTAATGGTCAATTTCGAGAAACTAAAGGAAAATGTGCTTGCGAAGAATCGGAAGTGAATAAAACTGGTCAGATGAAGGCTCATTCCAATAACTGTAACTGATATTTTCCAGCCTCCAATTGCAACACTACGGCCAGAACAGATCGGTTTTCGTCTGCCCAATGCGTTGTTCAAACATGCTGTATCCATGGTAACCATTGGGAGCCCTACCTGGTTATAGCGGTGTCAATGACATTCAAATAGCAGCGTCTCTAGGCTCCCACCTGTTTCGGCCAACCACCAAGCTGTTTTCTTAAAGGTTGTGCGGAGGATTAGACATCACGAGACCTTCCATCTCACTCCATCAGTGTCAGTAGTCATTCATCACTACCTGACACCTCCATTCACGCCACTCTTTCAGTTCTTCTTCGGCACAAGTTGTCTCAGCTTTTCTTTGTCTTCTTCGGATGGTCCTCAATACAAGTAAAGTAATGGGTTGGTAGAACAGAGCAGAACGAAAGCATAACTAAAACTGTTAATAGGGTTGGAACGCCGAACTAGTTAAGTAAAATTTTAACTCATCATATCATACAAATTGAAGCCTACGTAATAGTTGAAATCACAGGCTTAAAATAAAAATTCATGGAATGTTATAAAAAAAAATAAAGTAATAAAAAAAAAAACTTGCGAGGGAAATAGATTATAATTCTCTCTTTCTCTCATATAGCCTACCAAGTGAAATGTAAAAAAAAAAAAGTCAGCTGAGAATAGACTTTAGTACACTACTAGCGCCCTCTTCCAGAATCATAAAGTCTGATATATAAATTACTTTTTACATTGTTTAATACTACTAGCGCCCTCTTCCAAAGTCACAAAGTTGTCTGATATATAAATTACTTTTCATTGTTAACTTTTCAGACAGGTTGGGTGAAATTAACAGAACTATTTTCTTAAACAATTCTGCCTACAAAGAAAAAATTAAACCACGAAAAAAAAAATGAATGTTATAAATGATGGTTCTATTCTGCAAACATGACATTCTAAGATTTTAAATTAGAAAACAATTTCTTCATTTTTAAAATTCTTTCGTTAATTACTTTGGATCTCTATCCAATGACATCCTAATAGCTTTTCTTTGACATATTTGATCTTATATAATTTTAATCAATGTTAACATCTCATTAAAACAAAGGCCAGCATGGTTTGCCGCGCCGAGTGGTTAGTTCGCTCAGTGTCAGCCTCCCCCCCCCCCCCCCCCC
Source organism: Typopeltis vanoorti (assembly GCF_054136105.1). NCBI lineage: Eukaryota > Metazoa > Arthropoda > Arachnida > Uropygi > Thelyphonidae > Typopeltis > Typopeltis vanoorti. The sequence continues at coordinate 74,050,354 of NC_143567.1, read as the reverse complement.
CGCCACCAATCTTTCTTGGAAGTTCAAAATGGCTTGAAAAAGTTCAATTTTTGGTCTCCAGAGCAAGGGTTTCGGACAATGTAAGAAATAAAAATAAATTATTTATATCTTATGTTATATATTATATAACAAAAAATTAAACAAATATAAAAAACTTTAAAAACCTCGCGGGAGTTACATCAAATATTATTTTTTCCATTTTAAGTTATTTTAATATTTTTTTTAAATTATATTTTTATTTTGAATGTATTGTAACTGAATAGTTGGTGCCCATTTGCAGCTTAACAACTATGTAGCAAACGGGCGTCTAAATATGCTCAAACACACTCGTACTTTTATTTGAAAAACTAACATATACAAGATTCGAATTCAATAAGAATCCAATCTGGATGTTGATTTCCAGGTCATTTGAGAGCTCATGTTTATGACTGCATTAACACGTCTGGACAAGTTTAAACAAATTAAGATAAGAATTTCGTACTGTATACATACACATTATTTTTTTAAAATTTGACTTTTTTAATTATTTAAAAAATTATCCAATAAAATACAACAGTAACGGTAGCCTATATTTGATAGATAATTTATAAACCAATATCTCACTTTCTCCAAAGCTGCGCCATATTTCGAAAAAAAAAAAAAAAAAAAAAGAACAACATAAATATATGCACAGCCACTTTACACTCCGAAACTTCTCTTTTTCTTTCTTCCTTTTTTTTTTTTTTTTTTTAATTTAACAGACAAAGAATAAACTTAAACCTCGTGTGATTTCGACCGGCAATTCCACCCATTTAGATCAATACTAAGAGGTCGGCAGAAGAAGTTTCAGAAGTTGAAGGCACGTCTCGAGGGATGGTCACTCCAAATACTTTGAAATTAAGTTGTGAATCCTTAGGCTCACTATTGAACATCTGGCGCAAGCTACCATCCGGGAATTAATGAGGGATTTCAGATAGCTCTACACATCAGGAATGCCATTTGGCAACGCTAATCAGAAGACAAGCCATTCGGTCCCAAAACAAAACTCATAGCTGCAGGAATTTATATAAAGATAGCAGGGGTATAGTTGCCTTTTCACAGGCTGTAGTCGATGGAACAAGTGTATCTCATTACGTCTGCAGCAAGTCTAACGCGATCCTATTGCTTTTCATGATACTCTAGGGAGCACACACACACCGAGCCTCTTTTTCTTGTTGTCAATCAGTGATAGTGTTATCACACCATAGAACTCCCATATTGCCATTAGAGGCAGTGGCCTGGAAGACAATTGGGCTTCAAAAATAACAATATCTCTCTCTTTCTGATCCTTCAGCACACTCCAGGTATATATAAATTACCCTTTTCATCCTTTATCGATGTGGAAAGCAAACGCATTGTAGCTCGGCTCATACAATTGAATGGGAAAAGTTGCAGAACTTTTTTTTTTTTTGTATCTGCAAGAAATTCCTGGTCGATATTTGGTGACAGCTTTTCGCATTGCATTTAATGCTAATTTTATATCCCACGCATTTCTTTTATGACAATTTATATTACCTTTAACTTTTTTACTTTTAAAAATGTACTTAAAACTGGATCTCTGCATATGCTTATTCACTCTATATAAATGTTTACAAAAAAAAAAAAAAAAGGTGTTTAAGATATATTTCGGAAAATAAGCATATTTAGAATCTAAAACGAATGTTTTTCATTTGTTTAGAAAGAAAATTATAGTTGCCAAGAAATTATATTCCTTTTTAATCCTTTACCCAAGTATAAGCCAACAAATTTGGCAACTCAAATATCATCACGAATAGGCTTTTATACAGAAGTCTTTCACTTCACATTAATTGCCTTAGTATCCCATAATGCAAAGCACACTTCCTTTTAGATGCGTATTGCTATGCATCTGTTGTGAATAAATTAAATGAATCTATTAGATTCATTTAATTTAGCAGAAAAAAACAAATCATCCCTGTATCTTTCCCAATTATTTTGTCATTAAAAATGGTCCAGTTTAATTCAAAATTAATAGAACACAATGATTTTAGTGACAATTAGAAATAACATATTTGAATAAAATCCGTTTAGCCAGAGAAGAGCGTTTATATGCGTACGGACAGACAAAATCATTGAATAGGGAAGTGCTAACCTGATCCTCCATAGCTCAGTTGGTTATGATGGAACTTGTTACCCTTCTGCCATGATCAGAGCTTTAATAGCTCAATAACACCTTATCCCTACACTGTCCTCTACAGATAACGGGGAAGACGAAAAGCATTCTTGCTTCGCCCCTTTAAGACAGTCCTTATAAGATTATAAGCTTCGAAATTTCTAAATAAATATTCGTTACTAAAAGTTAGCCAATTAAGTTAAATTATATCATGACGAACGATACATGTTTACGTTTTAGTGTGTAATAAAACTACTGCGATATGTAATTTCTCATTTTGTTTCATCAGATTCCAAAGCGCACGTTTAGGGGCGTTTTCTAATCTATCTATGCGACAGTTGACCGATCTCGGCAAATATAGTGACGCTAGAAGCGCATTTAGGATCGTGCTAAAACAATTAACTTATGAGATACAATTATGGAGGAAACAGTTAATTTGTTAAAGATACAAGCGCTCCGAAATGCCTTTCATAAGTAGCGTCATTAATTAAAGCTAAAACCCTTCGTAGAATGCTGGCAAATAAAGTACTTTAATTCGGGAAAAGCCATTGAATATTGGAATAAAAATTAAACAACAATTAAAAGCCAACGAAACAAAAGAATGGAATCAATGCACAGCCATATCGAATAAGAAGAAAAATAATTGTTCTAAATATAGATGGCGCCAGTAGCACACTGAGTTATTTTCACGTTTAAACCTACGTATGCTAACAATTGAAACAGCTTGAATGCGTTTTTTCAAGAAAACAGAAGAAATTAAAAAAAAATGTTTTCATGTGTCAAACTGAGCACTGTTTTAATCTACTAAATACCTTCTTCAACTGGAAACAAATTAACCACCATCTCGCAATGATGTTTTTCAAGAAAAAAATTAATTAATTTCGCACTATTTATTTTAATTAAAGATATATTCCGAATAAAAACATCTAAAAAATAACCTTCTTTACTGTATCTGTAATTGATTACTTATTTTTATTTCCTGATTTTAATAACTATAATGACTTTGCGTTTATCATGTTCACGCTTTCATAGCTCGAGCCGCGATTACGTCAGAGCGCTCGTGATAAACAATTGAAAATTGGGCGAATAACATTAGTTGGCTCATTTCGCTTAGTGTTTGTATATTTCAATATTATGAATTGCATAAATTGAATAGATTTTGTGGCTACTAATTAGCGTTATTTATTTACATCGTGATTCATTCAAAAAGCATGCACGATATGGTGTAAAGGATGTTTTATTTTATTATTATTTTTTTTTATTTCAATGTGTAATGAATTATACTCTTGTTAACTTATGAGTTATTTAAATGGCAATCTGGTGATTCTAACTAACATAGTACAGCCTCTTAAGGAATGTTTTTTCTTTCTTTCTTTTTTTTTTTTGATAAATATTTAGGAACAAGTCACGAACCTTTCATGAGAACAATGTCCATGTAAATCGTGAAGTGAAACAACACCAGGAGTGTTCAGAAGCGCGGGGGTCAGTCTAGCAGTGAACGGTGACCTTGTCAAAGACGATGAGTACAGAAGAGCCGAACGCTTACTCCATTAGCGGATGTCTCGAGTGTATAAGGGTAACTCATTCGTTACTACCCATCGCAGAATATAGTGAACCGTGACAACGAACGCCCACTAAGCCATAGGCGTCTGTTTTCTCACTATAGTGATAAAGGAGGGAAAATAGGATTGTGATGAATATAGCGCCACCTAGCGAAGAGGAACAGAGGTTTCTGTAGTGTTCGGTAGTATCGGGAATGACATCAGCACGCGAAGGGAAGACAGAAATAAATAATAAAGAAAATAAAACGCAGAAGCCATTGTGTTTCCATCAGGAAAAACAGTAAACCACCGCATGAGACGGTTAACCCAGCTTGAGATGTAAAAATAAAAATAATAATATAATAATAATAATACTTCGGATTATCCCATTATTTCATTGGGATAATCCGAACATTATTGACACTAGCGCCCTTTTAAAACATACCTTGGCAAATAAATTCCATAATACACCGACGCATGGATATCCGCAGGAGGAAAATGACCCCCCCCCCCCCCGGGATCTACTTGTGAAAAAAAAAAAAAAAATAATTAAATAAAAATTTATTGATGCAAGCTTTTCCCCCTTGAAAAATTTTAGTCCCCCCCCCCCGGGAAAATTTTCTGCGAATGCCCATGTACCGACGCAACGAGCAGATATGTCTCATTAACATATCACCTACTTCCAACCAGTTTTGTTTGTTATCAACTAAGACGGATGTGACTTTCATGCCTTCATGAAAAATATTTTTTCATGAAGGCATGAAATTTATGTTTCGCAAAATATATTTTTTGTGCAATATGGCAACAGCAAATGAAAGCTGATAGCAAAGCAATAAAAAAAAAAAACGAAAGAAAAAGCGATGTACGATCTCATTCTTCTCGCTAAAGCACTTCTGGCATGCGATTCATTGTATTACTGTATGAAATCCTTTCAGTAATCAGAACAGATACTACGCTTCAGTATAAGCCAACAATGCTCGCTTGAAGCGCTACAACGCCAAAAGAATTACACACTGCTAACATATTGTAATATAACAGCAGAATTACTATAAGGAGAAAAATTAGTATAATAGTTATATGGTATATATACAATACTAAGGAATGTTTTATACTAATGATAGCTAATTTGTAAGATTTTGTAAAACCAAGAAATTATATAACGAAATTAGTAAGACACCATTTCTTTACGTACATAATTAACATAGAATTGTATAGCGAAAAAAAAGAAGAAAAGTGCTTGTTAGTCAAGTGATCTAATGGTATGCGTCATTTCATCAAAATTGTTTGTAATATGCAATACTTACCAGCTACCAATCTAGTTTAAAAACTATAATTCATTTTCTTATAAACTTATTTATGCATTATACATAATGATCACAGCGCCATCTGGCGAAAAAATACTTACCAGCTACCAATCTAGTTTAAAAACTATAATTCATTTTCTTATAAACTTATTTATGCATTATTTATGCATTATACATAATGATCACAGCGCCATCTGGCGAAAAAATACTTACCAGCTACCAATCTAGTTTAAAAACTATAATTCATTTTCTTATAAACTTATTTATGCATTATACATAATGATCACAGCGCCATCTGGCGAAAAAAAGGATGAAAAATTTAATCTAGTTTAAAAACTATAATTCATTTTCTTATAAACTTATTTAGGCATTATACATAATGATCACAGCGCCATCTGGCGAAAAAAAGGATGAAAAATTTAAGGTTAACGATTGTTAGCTTGGTAAAAATAAATATAAATAAAAGGAAACCAAAATAAAAATTGGAAAGCGTATTGTACGAGTTGCAAGCCTTCTTCACCACCCTACTCTAAGCTCGGTCATATTCGAAAGCTACAGACTGGTGGTGGTGGTGTTGTCTTGGAAACTCCAGCACTTCTCTCGTGACTGTAGGACGGCAGCCGCTGAAAACGCAACATCCGCTGACTCATGATTTCTAGGGAGAGGAAAGGGGACAGCTGGGATATAGAAAATATCACTGTCGTGTGGGATGCGAGCGAACGTTTGGGAGAAGGCAGAAAACTGCTGAACCATGTCGGCGCCAGTAGCACAAACGACAAGTAGGGTGGAGCTTTCATTACATATTTATCCTACCGAATTACTCACTGCAGATCAGAAAGGGTGGGGGGGGTCAAGGGAAGGGGGAGAATAACCCCGGACAAAGTGCATGCACGGCAGCTAAATTTTTATGACCCCCGTGCTTCGGGAGTTGTCGTAATTGAACCCGAACGAAGCTTTCATGTATAAAATTTCAAATGTTCGTTGTAATCAGAGAATTACTGGGAATGACGCTGTCGCACGGACCTGTGACACCCGGTTGATGATCCGTAAAACTCAGTTAACCTTTCATTGTAAAACTATAAGGCCTTCTTGGGTAATGGATCTTCCTTGACTCCACCAATCATGCTTGAAGTATCGTAAATGACAAGCAGTGACATCTAGTGACAGTTTGTTGCTCCTGTACAATCCCCCTTCTGAGTGGATATAGAAATAATCGCTTTTCAAGTACTGAATAAAAATAAATTAACAATTTGAAACGAAGTTTAATCCTACTCATTTTGATCCCTTTCATCCCCCCATCGCAATCATCCTAATGGTATATGACATCCGTAATTAGATCTAATGGTTTCTGTCAACATTGTTTGCTTACGGTATCATACCAGTATTAGTGACGTCATAATAGCATGTCACTCATAGAGCGTTTATATGTAACCTGTAACCGTGTAATTTTTATTTTTTTTTTATTTAACATGCACTTTGGATTTTTCTGTTATGTTGTTACATCGGAAAACAGCCTTTTCGTTTCTTTTTTAAATTCTTCTCTCTCTCTCTCTCTCCTGTAAGCTAATATTTAACTTGATGGAGCAAACGTTTAAATAAAAAAAATGCATAAAGAAATCCTCAAAAATGAACAGAAATTGTCACTTTATTTAAATTTACACTAGTTTAGTTTTAACGGAAGTGACGTCATGATCCTTGACATATGAGTAAAGTAACTGCTGTGAAATATACAAGTCAGTAAAATATATAAGAACCAAGACAGACATGACGTAATGTGCTTTTGTTTCCATGACAACAATATATATTACATGGTCAATAGGTAAGGTGTTTCTTACCATTGTACAAGATGCACGCTATGACTGCATATTTGACTAACTCCACAAATATTTCCTTTGAATTGCCAAAAATTAAAATTACTCCACAATTTCCCCCCAAAACTTTCAACAATGTTGGTTTATCCATTCTCGAGTTGATACAAATGGACCGATAGATAGATGAAGCTAACACAGTTTTTGTTATTTTAGGCACATTCGTAGCTGATCGCTTGCAAAGACAACTTTAAAGAACTCAACATATTAATAATTTATACGAGCGTGGAATATTATAGCGTTTAGTGCTTTCTTATTTAAAAATTTTCGACTATTTTTTCATAGATTATTTATTATTATATATTATGATTATGTATTACTACATAATGTGTGCAATTTAAGCCATTTATTTCTTTAATAATAATAATAATAATAATAATAATAAAAACATAACGAATTGCTTCACAGTTGGGTTTGTACTTTAGTCAAGATTCTTTTGATCTGTTTCTAACATAAAACCATAATGGAAAATAAGAAGTCTGACTGCCTTTTTTGAGAAACAATGCAACGGAAATAGAAAATATAGATTTCAATTTTAGAGAAAGCTGCGATCTATTTAATTCTTCTTTTGAATATCCTTGGAACATTTCTTTGAAAATCAAGTTTTTCATTGCTGCACTAAAAGCATGTGTTGATCGGGGAAAAAAAAAATCAACGGAAAAACAAAGCATAAATAACAGTCACGAAGATCAGCCAATTTTGCATTCTTTAAAGAATAAAAATCAAAATTTAATTGTAATATAATGATATGGAAATTTAAAAGGTATGCCTCACATTTATAGAATTTTCAAAAAAAAATTCAATTATTTAAAACAATAAATTGAAATTTCTAATTAAAATATAAGATGCATTATTATTTAATAGCTGTCTCTGTGCTTATTTTAAAGCCTGTATAGTTTAAATCTAACATAATAATAAAATAACGAAACAAGAGATTAGTCTGAGTACAAGTAAGAATTCTAAAAGAATGTGTCAGAGTACGATATAAAATAGGTTCGCTTGTTCAAACCATGCAGGCATTCATTTTTAAACTGTTACAAGCACTGAGTCATAATAGCCAAAAAAAGAGCAATAAAATTTACTGCTGACTAATCCATGATAAATATTTTAAAAACTTATGTGATGGAATTTTTTGGATTGAAGACAGTATCTCGAAATATTTCAAATGTACAAATTTCATTACGATCACTTAAACTTACTTGTCTTATAAAAAAAAATCTAAACACAAAGCGGAATTTCTATGTAATTGACAATTAAAAAAAATAGTCCTTATAACGAGTGGCTTAAAGGGGCGAAGCAAGAATGCTTTTCATCTCCCCCGTTATCTGCAGAGGACAGTGTAGGAATAAGGTACTATTGAACTATTAAAGCTCTGATCATGGCAGGAGGATAACAGCAATAGCCAAGCCTCAGTTAGAACTTCATTGGCTACAGCATTGCCATCCATTACCGTACAAGGGTATTAATCACAGCCATATGTAAAGGTAAAGCCGTCTCTAAAAATTCGGACGATCCCTAGGCCACTCAATCGTGGGCGAAAGACCGTCCATCTCAGCGTTGGCCTTCCACCCACCACCGAACAGAACCGCTCATATTTTCCAAAGAAAAGCATTCACCGACAAAGCCCCTCACCGGGCCGTGCCGGAGAACACTTTCCCCAGAGACTCAAATTACTCCCTTAAGGCAAAAACCTTAAGAGAGCGAACGCAAAACTATCGAATCTCTGCGCCCCAGGGGGGGGGGGGGTAACAGCAACAGCCGAACCTCAGTTAAACTTCATTAGTACAGCATTGCCATCCATTACCCTTCAAGGGTATTAATCACCGACTATGTAAGTAAAGGTGAAATCTCAAAAATACGGACGATCTCTAGGCCACTCCATAGTGGGCGAAAGACCGTCCTAATCTCAGCGTTGGTTCCACGCAGTGACGGGCTCCCCGACCACCGAGCAGAACCGCTCATATTCCGAGGAAAATAATTCACCGGCAAGTACCCCTCAGCGGGCCGTGCCGGAGAACACTTTCCCCGGAGACTCAAAGTGCTCCCTTAGGGCAAAACCTAAGAGAGCGAACTCATTTACCCAGGATAACAGCAACAGCCGAACCTCAGTTAAACTTCATTGGTTCAGCATTGCTATCCGTTACCCTATATGGGCATCTCATATAAAATCAATCACCGTATGTGTAAGTAAAGGTGATATCTCAAAAATATCGGACGATCTCTAGGCCACTCATTCGTGGGAGAAAGACCGTCCAAATCTCAGCGTTGGTTCTACTCAGTGAAACTCGAGTACCGAGCAGAACCGCTCATATTCCGAGGAAAATAATTCACCGGCAAGTACCCCTCAGCGGGCCGTGCCGGAGAACACTTTCCCCAGAGACTCAAAGTGCTCCCTTAGGGCAAAACCTAAGAGAGCGAACTCATTTAACCAGGATAACAGCAACAGCCGAACCTCAGTTAAACTTCATTGGTTCAGCATTGCCATCCGTTACCCTATATGGGCATCTCATATTGAATCAATCTATTGAATCAATCTAATCGCATCTCACGGTCGATTCTCCTCCATATCCGACATCACTTTAAAAAAAATAATAAAAGAGCCCGTTTTAAATTAATTGTAATATTATGATATGGAATATTAAAAGGTGTATGTCGTATTTAATAGAATTTTTGAAATTAATTCAAATTATTAAAAATATTAATAAAAATTTTAAGCAAAATATAAGATTCATTACTATTTAAGAGAAAAATAGCAAATTACTTTATTAAACATAATTAATTAGGTCGGTCGACCTATGATTACTCATTTGATTTTAATGGTGATTGATTTGAATTTTGAAGTAAGTTTAGGCACGCATTTTAAAATAAAGTACAAAATGCAAATCCAGTACGGTGCTTCCATGAAAAAGAAATCAATGATTCGAAAAGAACTATTACGAAAAAAAAAAAATAATAATAAAAACAATAACATATATTTCCGGTTATAGAAATAACTGGTTCGAATCAATCTAAAGCTGACACCTCAATAATCCATACCAAACTCCGACAATAGAGAATTTCCTCGTGGGACTTAGATACAGAAAGAAGTATACAAGGAAACACCGATCTGTCGTATTTCTTGTCATTTTGACGAAAACTACAACGGCAGCTTCGTAGCTGTAATCTCGTTCTGTTGATTGCTACACAGTTACTACTGATCAACTTTAGCCCTGAGAAACACCTGATACTGACTTCCAACAGAATTTCAGATTTTTAGTTATTGTTGGTGGCAAATTCGACATGGTCTCCTGAGGGAAGGATTTCTGTTGAAATCTCGGAGAAGTACACAATAAAACATAGAAAGACTCTTCAAATCGTTAGAACAAGATCGATAAAGATGGTGAGTGCTGATAATTACTTTTTTTTTTTTTTTGAGTGATACCACTGATTGTTGCAACAATGTTTCCATTAGATGCTATCTACAAATAACAGTGATCACTATAGAATACAATAGTTCTGTTTGAAGCAGATGTCGTTAGACTTTGTTTCCATGGTAACAACAATGTCCAGCTTGCGTCTATCGTGTGGCAGAGTAGTCAAGTGTATGTTTTCATCAACAATGAAAAATGAAATAAAAATCAGCATACGATATTGTGTCAATATACCGTATTTTTTTCATTTTTTTTTCTAAATCAAATTACACTGTTGTTTTTTTATATATTTACACAGTTTTGAGGGGGAAACGGATAATGGCAAAATAGCTAGTAACAAGAAAACTGATCAATTAATAATTCAAATATTAAAAAAAATACACTCATAATTAAAACAGACATTCTGAATTTATTTATGCTTTCCCTTCTGCATAACATTTGACTTAAAATTTTTTTTCATGTTGTCTGTTTTTAAACTGTTTAACACTATGAATTAAACTATTGTTTAATTGTTTATTTATTTACCATTTATTTTTTTCGGGTAACATTTTTCTACCATTTCTTTATTCTTTTTATATTTTTCGCCCGCGTAAATTTTTTCTCCCATTTCATCTTGTCTTTCTTGGACTCTTACGCCTTGCTCTTGTACAGGAATCCAAGCCCAACCCCCTTCGTACATTAAAATTCTTCGCCGTAATCGTGTTGGCTGACAGCCTAATATATCGGAGAGATTTGTTCTTTAAAGAAGAAAGACGAAATTCAAAAAACTGCGAGGGAAAAATCAATTTTGTAGCAGCCCACAGCTCCCATCTGTGTTCCTGGTGAACCGTACACTTTTCCAACACTGTCGGTGCCATCTTCGCCCTCTCCCCGAGGATACCTTTCGGCGCCCAAGTCATGCGAACGCGGTAATTATAGAAGACAAACCACTCTCCAGCCAAAACTTCGCATTTAACACTAGCGCAAAGCGCCACTAATTAGCTGGTTGTCTGCCAAGCTGTGGCCCGATATGACAGGCCCCGTACGTCAGGGGTGTCATGATGGAGTATAGTCCCTAGACCACACGATTGGTAGGCTGGCACTAGGAGGCTGTATCCTTGGGTGAGGAATGTGACGGAGCCACTCCACCAGCCGGTTGTTAACCTTGTTACTCTTCCACACCGGCACGTGGGCCCTGAGGGACAGAAGTCTAACATAACGACACACACACACACACACAGATTATTAAAGCAAAGTCAGGTTTTATTTTCCTATCCCCCCCCCCAACACTAATGTGACCGCTAGCTGTTTAGTGGCATTTTATTGGCCGAGAACATTAAACAACACTCTCAAACTAACAAGATACTCAACACTCTGCTGCCTGAAGCTATTCCTCGTCCATTTTAGCCATAAAAGGTGTGAAGGTCTCCCCATAAGGAGTAGGGATATTTTTTTCCCCTTTCTTTAGCGATCAGATTGAATTTTAAAAGAATTTCGATATATCCAAGACGTGGTAGAAGCTCGTAAGAGGGCACTACTTGTCAAAGTAATAAAACTATATCATACGATGTTTTTTTTTTACAAGGCTTTTTTTAATCTGGTACTTACATAACCACAAACATGTTGAAAAAGTAAGAGTTATATGCAAGATCATAAATAATATTTTTTTTAAAAAAAGGAAGGTGATTAATCTCTTTTTTTTATGTCATATCTTATTCAAGAAAAATTTCCTTTCCACATAAGTACGTGTACATTCTCACGATGTTAAAAAAACACTGGGTTTAATTTTTTTTTTTTTTTTAAACCCACAAGTTAGCCTGATGGATCTAGTGGTAAACGTATCTGCTTTTCAACCAATCAACAGGCTTCCGGTTCAAATCCCGCTCATCTGTATGGATGTTTGTGATTGTCTTTAAATGGGAAATGAATTTCATTGCTGAGTGTGACTGCCATGCTTATTGGAGACCTGAATTGGCTTGAAAAAGATCCAGATTTGATCTCTAGAGCACGGTTTCTGGGCTACGTAAAAATAAATAAACAAAAATATATAAAATTAACAAAAATAGAAAAAAAAATCCTTAGCCCACTCATGGTACGTTTGTACAATAGGTTCACAAAAAAAAAAAAAAAAAAAAATTGTGAGTGGAACCACAAAAAAAAATAAAAATAATGGAGAGCCCATTGACTCCTGTCGTGATTACAATTTGCTACAGAAAAGAATAAAAACAAACGAAAAAAAAAAAAAACTTGTTCTATTATTAAATTCAGTGCTGCCCTCTATCTCAAAATCAATTGGAAATCTCGGAATGTTTTACAACTTTGGTCATTTACTTCATGGACTGGGTAGCCATTAGCAACAAAACCACAATCAATTATTACGTGAACACTAAAAGTCACACACACACACATATCCAAGCCCACCCTGCCGTAATGCAATCCCCACTGGGTACTAGCTATATATCAACTACAGGTGGGGCATCTACTATGCTCTGATTGATAATTTCCCGCACTTAAACCACTTCGCGAGTGAAATATATTTACGATTATACAACAAAATAAATCTGTCATAAGTAATAACTACACACCATCCCTTCTTGCAAAGGGCGCAAGACAACCAAAACTTGAGTCTCGGAGAAGGATATTGAATCGATGATAAATAGGTTTTCCTGTAGTGGAAGGCTAATTGTAAAATGAAAGGCCCCATAAATCACTGCAATAACAAGCTACAATTACACCAATGTGCTTGGTGCGTTGGATGACATTTCGCTTTCGATCGGCGGATGCTGTTGGCAGAGAATTGGGCGATTAATGAAATTCGCCAAGGAAAAACAAAAGATCGGCAACTTTTGTGAGAAGGTGAAAACATTTCATCGTCTGGTTTGAGTCTTTCGTCGACGAGAGAAGACGAATTATTGTTCTCTTGTGCACAATTATTGCGACTTCTCTTAGATGTCCTGGAGGGGGGGGGGGGAGAACCCTGTTAACAAAAGGTTAAGAAACGTCGCCCACGAGTAAGTTTACGCTAATTACTTTACATGCCATTCAACCTTACACGTCGGTGTTGTGTCAAAGGTCACTTTTCACTATGAGATTCGTAACTGGGAACACTTCGCCCTGTGTCTGACAGAGAGATTCTGCTACGAGCTTCGAATAGAGAACCATTTAAATATAATTTAAATCCCCGAAATGACATTAGCTACCGCCGAAAGCCAGACTAATCTAATCTAACATCATAGTGGCTTGTCGAAAGCTGTTGATGACGTCACCACGTCGTGCTAACTGCAAACTTGTTCTGGAACACAAAGGCATAGACGTATGGTTATTATTCTGTTGTCGAGTCATGAACAGCTAGCCAAGTAGGTGTTTAATTTACCATTTGACCTACTCGTCGCGATGTAAAGCCACCGAAATCAAAACTTAACGAAACAAGAACAAAGACAGACAGAAAAGACAAAGAAATATGTAATAAAACGAAACATGAACAAGAATATTATATTTTTGAATCAATTTTTATATCCACTGATTATAAAAGTGTTGTGTTAATAAACATTTAGAGTTCTAAAATAATTTAAATTTTTTAAAAAAAATTTATTTTTTATTGCGGGATAAATGTTTTTTTATTTTTATTTTATTTTATTTTATTTTTACAACACCTAAATCTCTAGACAAGAGGAGATAACTCTAACCTCCAATCTTTCTTGGAATAAATATATTACAAATATCCCTTTTCCCCCAAATTCGAAAGAGATTTATCTTTTTCGTTGAAGACCTTACTTTATCTTTGAACTGCTATTAACTCTATATAAATCACAGATCCATCCAAACCATAGATATTGTTCTCACAATAGAGATGATGCTCTTCTAAAATCGACAAGAGCACTCCAGTCTACCGTCTTTCACACAAATTCGGTTTTTGCTTCAATTTTCTATAAAGATTTCTATGATCACTTGATTAATCAATATTGACATCGGTATATCTTTTAGTATCTTGTAAATTTATTAAAACACGTACAATCGCTATTTAATACTTCATAATTCAGCTTCAAAGAGATGAAAGAACCATTCTGTACTGATAGATACCTATTAGAACAGTTTCGTTGTTTTTTTATACATTTCTTAAAGCGTAAAATCTAGTACGTCATCATATCCGATGTTAACAAGTCAATTTTTGAACAAAAGTTTTTCGAAATTTTTGTTCCAAGGTTTCCAATAGTGACATTACAAGAGTTTTTCTCTTTTCCTTTCTCACCGATCTCCATTCTCTGCCATGAAATAAGAACAAAGAAATAACTACCATGGGCCCAGACCAATTCAAAGCAAACGATGAAAGATTCGAGACCTGTAACTTAAATGTGTTCACAGCAACAAGAGGTTTTCGAACTACAAATATCAAAAACAAAAACGAAAAGAGTTCCTGTAGTCTATGAAGACCTACGCAGTGGTGGCGAACCTTATTATGTGCGCGTGCCAAAAATTTACCAATCGAGTTGTTGACGTGCGGGGCAGTTTATAATAGGGGAAAAAGTAATAGAAAATTAATCTAACTTAATTTATTTATTTATAAATTTATAATATAATATTTTATAAATAATTATTTATAATTTTATAAATATTTTATTTCATTTATAATATTTATTTAGATATACATTTATAATATTATTCAGTGTAAAATTGATTACTGTATTATTAAATTGAGTTTAATGATGTTGGTTTGAGAAAAAAAAAATTGCAGTGAGAAAAATATTTATGTATTGTAACTCACCACAGAAGTCAGCCGAGCAGGGGGCAAGCAGCAAAAGGATGTCAACTTGTAGACGAAACGCTTGCCGTATTGACTCAAATATATCTTTGCGTGTAACTCGCACCCCTGATTTTACTTTAAGAAAAAACACATTAAAAAGTTTTCCATATACCTCGCACACGAAAAATGTTTAAACATATTCACATCGAGATGATAGTACCTCACTCCCAGCGGTTAACAACACGCCCTCCCCAACAGCCATTATACTGTAGATGCAAGAAAAACAAGTTTTATTGTATCTCTGAATAAGGTACAGAGCCTTTTGCAGTCTGTGTAATATATTTCTCAACAAATAGTGCAATTACAGACAGCTGGAATAAAAATGGCGCTAACTAATGAATCACATGTCCCTTCTCACAGAAACTATGCTGTATAGACTCAAGCAAAACCATATGTTGCACGGGAAACACAGTATCTAATTAAAAACTATTGTCCAATTTTTCACTTTCATTTGAAATAAGTGTTTGTTTTATTGCATTTGAAATTCTCGATGTCATTATGACAGATCAGAGGCTAACTTCAAATAAAATTCTACCACGAATTGAAACATGCCATATATAATGAGTGTGTGAGTCGCCTGACAGCTCAAACGCAAACAAGCAGTAATAAAATTCAACCAAGGATTGAAATTTGTGTGAGTTGAGCCTTCCGGCAATGGGAAGTTCCATCAGAACGATAAACGACACCCTTCGTGAATGTGCTAAAATTAAGAAATATATAGTGAATGTTATTATGACAGTCGCAGATGTTACGGAATTCAGTTGAAGAGAATTAGCATTTCAACTCAACAATTGTCGGTTGCCTTTGTCTTTGGGTCGCGCGGTCTTTTGTTAATATCGCACCAATCATATGCACGTCTTCATAGCTGCTCTCTCGTGTAAAACAAAATTTAACTTGTACGTATTGTAACAATTATAAAAAAAAGTTGAATAATTTATAGGCGCATAAAAAAGGTACCACCTGTAAATCATTGATGCGCCAACAAAATTCTCGGCCGGCCACCTATGGCACGCGTGCCATAGATTTACCATCTAGGATTTACAGCAATCTTGTAGACAAAGATATCTTATTAAAATAATTAAATCTAATGAATACAACCCCCAGTTCTTCAAGAATCACATTAATGGGGTTCTCTTTATCATTTCTCTACAAGGCAGTTTTTTTTTTTTTTTTTTGTTATAGGTTTAGTGTCTGTGTGGGATTGACATTAAAAAAAAACCATGCTAAAGCCCTTAAGCTTAATCCTAAGTTGAAAAATGACTCGTTTAATTTCAAAATAAACAATTATCAGTATTTAAAGAATTGGTTAATTTTTGACTGGCTTTATTTTAAGCAAAATACGATAATCTTTTCAGTGACTTTCTTTTTTATTTACAGAAAGGGATGCTTAGCATCGTAAAGAAAAATGAAGTATTAAACAACCATATTCAACTTACATAAGAGGATTTGGTCATGTCTTAAAAATTAGATGAAAATCAACAGTATAGGATTAACTCAAATCCTCTTAATAGCACTAAAAAAAGAGATTAAATTGCAACTAAAAAGTGCATCGCCTTGAGCTTTTTTTTTTGTTTTCAAGTGTTTATAATGTACCTAGATCCAAGTTTTTTTTTTTAATTTTTTTTTTTTTTTTTTTTTTAACAACGCTATAATGAATGATAAAGTGTACCAAAAAGATGGGAATTTGAAAATAATCCACTATCTGATTTAACGAATGCCAATACCTTTTCGTAATTTAAAGAAGATAGCCACCCTCATCGGTCTGTCAATCCATTTGTCAATACAGGAGACAGACACAAAAGAAGTTCATATTTTAACTGTGAAAATGGCTGCAATGAACACAAAATTTGATGCAGTTAATGAAAAAAACAAAAAACAAAAAAAAAACACATTGAATAAAAGTGTGAACTGTTAAACAAAATCTAATTATTTGCATCATTGTTGTCGCCGATCGCTTGGATCTAGTGATATATACGCCAATTTATATTGCATTTGTAATTTGCTGTTTTGGATTGCTGTTTATGATAATAAATGAGCAACTTTGCAAAACTATCTTAACCTTATAACAAATAATAGAAATAATAAATATACGCACTTATTAGAATAGCAAAATTTTAATGGATATACAAAGAACAATCAAAATTCCAAATATATCACGTAACATGAAAAAAACAACGATATTACAGGCAGCCTAACAGAGGGCGCACCTGAAAGTTTTTAGCCTCCATAACAAGCATTTCAATTGCACTTTAAAATTATATATCTTAAAATTGATTCTTTCTTCATGATTTAATAGCACAAAAATAAACTTGAATTATTTAACGTTACTATTATTTGCTATTGTTATTATAGAATTAATATTATATTCTATCACATAATTAAAATGTTACATTAGATTTCATTAGTAACACTTTTAAAAATCCCATATCCCTTGAAGTTATTAAGTGTTGATAATGATGGCTGATCATCCTTCCCCGTGTGGTTGCCGGGATAAGAATAGCACCAATGTAGCTAATGCATGTCGTACGAGGCGACTAAAATTAGTACCCTTGGAGGGTAATGGATGGCAATGCTGTAGCCAATGAAGTTCTAACTGAGGCTCGGCTATTGCTGTTACCCTCTTGCCATGATCAGAGCTTTATATTGCTGTTACCCACTTGCCATGATCAGAGCTTTATAGCCAATAACACCTTCTCCTTACACTGTCCTCTACAGACAACGGGGAATATGAAAAGCAATATTGCTTCGCCCCTTTAAGCCAGTCCTTATAAGGACTAAGGCTGATCATCGTCAATTAGATTAATAATACCCTTGGAGGATAATGGATGGCAATGCTGTTGTACCAATGAAGTTTAACTGAGGTTCGGCTGTTACCCCCAGGGGCGCTGAGATTCGAGAGTTTTTGAGTTCGCTCTCTTAAGGTTTTTGCCTTAAGGGAACAATTTGAGTTTCCGGGGAAAGTGTTCTCCGGCACGGCCCGGTGAGGGGCTTTGTCGGTGAATGCTTTTCTTCGGAATTTGAGCGGTTCTGCTCGGTGGTGGCAGTGGGTGGAAGGCCATCACTGAGTGGAGCCAACGCTGAGATGGACGGTCTTTCGCCCACGACTGAGTGGCCTAGGTATCGTCCGAATTTTTAGAGACGGCTTTACCTTAACATATGGCAATGCTGTGCCAATGAAGTTCTAACTGAGGCTCGGCTGTTGCTGTTACCTTCCTACCATGATCAGAGCTTTAATACCTCAATAACACCTTATCCCTACACTGTCCTCTACAGATAACGGGGAAGATGAAAAGCATTCTTGCTCTGCCCCTTTAAGCCAGTCCTTATAAGGCTGATCATCGTTCGCGATTGACGGACGTATTTGCAAACTTTCGTGTTACGTCAGGGGTTCACAAGCTTTTTAAATTTTGTAGCACATAAAGAAGAATCAAAAATATATGTACCACCATAAAAGCATTTCCCGATTAAAAATCAATACATTCCAAATGGAGTGTTTATATTGCATTTTTTTAACGGAATATCACATAATTATCTTAATAAAATACATTTTCACTTAAAATAATATATTACTCTTAAACTTGCAACAATCTATAGCTTTTGTTTTTCATTATGTTATATGTACTTTGTTTATTATAATTTTTTTTACATACAAAAATACTGTTTCGAAATAAATATTAAATATGAAAATCCTTATGACACGCTAATGAGACTTCGCATCCGGAAATTCACATAAAACTAGGATAAAATTTATTTGTTCGTTTTATTTGATTCGCCAAGCTAAATTCTTGGAACAGTCTACTCGTTACAATATTAAAATACATTTTTCTGAACATTTATTTAAATATTTTGTGTAAAAATTGTACCACCAAAAATAACGTAATGTACCATTAGTTTCTCATTACAGTTTGAGAAACGATGTGTTATGTTATTTTAGATTGTACCTGATTGAATTTCATCATATATATACACATACATACATATACACATACATACATATACACATTTATATTTATTATATTTATTTATTTTATAAAGACTTTTATATTTATTTATTTGTTTTTATTTTTTACGTTTTGCGCCCCATGGCGGGCGCCTCTTTCGCCACTCCCTCGTTACAGCACTGCTGGAGTTAACACAGCTTGAAACCTACAGTCTCCCCCTCTGCATGAAAAATGCAAGAGGTCTGATGGCCGTGTAGTCCCCACCCGAAACGTGGACCACTGGTGGATGAATGGTACTTTAGGGAGGTAGGTTTCCGCAGGCCAAGGGAGTTCTTGACATTTTAAACTATAATATATTGTTTTGCTGGTAGACACCTGTGTGTCTAAGTGATTTGCCAGTGGACCCTAAAAGGTCCACAGGATTGTCTGTGATTTGCTCGAGACGCCTGAATGGTCTTTATTCTTTCTCTTTATTCTTATTACTATCATGGCAAAACCTCTGAATGAGGATACATTTGAGGAGGTAAACAAGGAATTCCTCACACTAGAAAAGCTACTGAGTAACAACTGGCCAGGAAAAGTTAAGCTTTTTTATACATTCCCCCATCAGCAGTCACAGATGACAAAATCGATGACATAAGTGAA
This sequence comes from Typopeltis vanoorti, assembly GCF_054136105.1. Lineage (NCBI taxonomy): Eukaryota > Metazoa > Arthropoda > Arachnida > Uropygi > Thelyphonidae > Typopeltis > Typopeltis vanoorti. The sequence continues at coordinate 74,030,716 of NC_143567.1, read as the reverse complement.
TAATTCATTACACAGACGCAATCAGACTTTGTACACTCCTCAAACCTAGAAGATGCTACATCCGAAGACAGCATCTGTCAGCCCTTGGTAAACATACAGAATTCCAAACGGTCAATAAGAAGAGAAAAATCTCTACCAATGTGCCTAAAGAAAAGGTACCACCAGTCATCTTAAGGGATAAAGAAAAATGGATTCCTGTCTCATCAGCCCCCAGGGAACATAACATCACATTCTCATGGGCCAAAAACTCTAATGAAGGAGTTAAAATTCAACTGCTACAGTCATGGACAATGCAAATCTCCCATACCACACCTTCGCCTTTACCCAGCGAAAAGAACCTGAAGGTGGTACTTCGTGGGGTTGCCGAAGGTATCGCTCCTGAAGATGTGATCACCGACCTCTCCAGACAGGGCCTGTCCCCAGTTAAAGTAAGCAGGATCTAGGGTGAGATAAAAGACCAATGCCTTTGATGCTGGTAGAAATTAGCAATACACAAAAGCAAATCTATGAACTAACAGAAGTCTTGTATGCGGACTCAAAATATCAACTGAACTGCTCAGGAAGAAAGCATTAGTAGGACAGTATCATATGTACCAAAGGTTCGGGCACGCCCAAAAATTTTGTAAGGCAGCCTACAGGTGCTTGAAGTACGGCGAGGGACACCAGAACAACACCTGCACTAAGCCACGTTCTATTCCTACCTGTTGCGCTAACTGCAGAGGATCTCACCCCGCCAACTACAAGGGATGCTTTTTCAATCCAAAAAATCGAGGGTCAGCAAGGAGGTCTTGCGAGGAGGAGGAGCAAGAGTCACTCTTTCTCCTCCTCGCAACGACACCATAAGCAACCAAGTAGGTCATCTCCAATCCAAAACACCTCACCTTCAGCCACACAGGAAGGAACACGATCCACAACTTCTACCAGAACATATGCCGAGGCTGCACGAACTAAGATTCCTACATCTCTTGAGCAAGCAAGCTCCAACCTAACATCAGTTTTAACTGCTTCGCTTGCCACTATGCTGCAGGAATTCAGCAAAACAAGCCCTTCACCATCTTCCAGAAAGAGATTCCTGCAAGGCACTTAAACCATTATAACAGCCATCTGTCATGAGTAAAAAATCCAAACCAAAGTCACTCGTGATAGTAGTATAGAATGCAAATGGATTGACAAACAAGGTCCTGGAACTTCAAGAATTTGGGACTCGTTTCAGTGCTGCTATCAACTTGATTGGTAAAACACACCTGAGACCAGCTAATAACCCAAGAATCCGTAGCTACACTATGTACAGAAATGATAGACTTGGCGCAAAAGGTGATGGCACATCCATATATATCATGAGTTACCTAAATCATAATACAATACCCAACCCCCAAACCTTAAACCTGGAGGAGATCCGCATGGAGGTGGATACCAGCAATGCTAGCAGTCTCAAAATCTAGGCTGCTTATAATCCTCCGAGCATTCCTCTGCTGACAACAGATCTGGACTCCATACTCGGATCAAATGCCTCCATAATAATAGCAGGAGACCTCAATTCAAAACACGCAGCTTGGTACAGCTCTTCAATTAACACCAAAGGCTACACGCTATTCAACTATGCAATGCTCAACTCTGCTGTGCTGTGGTCAGACCTACCGAGCTCACCCACTTCAGTCCATCAGGCAGCTCGGATGTACTAGACATCGTTATTTTAAAAAAATATACGATACCAATACAAATTGGAAACAGTTAACGAATTATCTTTCGACCACAGTCCCATAGTGCTTAATCTAGGTTCTTCAGATCAATTCTCTCCATCACACACACACACACACGTTCAAAAGCATTAGAATCAATCAGGCAAACCACCACCTTCCACCCAACCAACCGTATCCCAGTGGAAATCATGGACCTAATTAGAGTAAAAAACAGAGCCAGAAAGTGATTCCATAATACAAGAGTTCCTACAAGACAAAACAGTACTGAACAACCCAAACAGACAAGTTCGTGAAGCTCTTCGAAAACACAGAAGCCATCAATGAGAAGCCAAATTGGCTAACATCAATGCTGAAGATCACTCCCTCTGGAAATTCTTAAGAGCCATCCGCACCAAAAAACAACTCATACCCCCTATACAAACCAAGAAAGGGACAGTTCACAAAGATGAAGAGAAAGCTGAAGCACTAATAGATAACCTTGAATCACAGTGCAATCCATCTTATGCAAATATAAATATTAACCTTGTACACAAGATTCACCGTCATGTTAGGACAACTTTACCACAGCATACTGATAATTCAGAATATATCACTCCCTCTACTCCGGCAGAAATAATAAATATCTTCACTCACCTAAACAGTAAAAAGGCTCCAGGCCCAGATGGCATAACCAACCGAATAATAAAACTACTTCCAAGAAAGGCCATAGTCCATCTCGTCAACATTACCAATGCCATTTTTAGATACCAGCATTTTCCTACTGCTTGGAAGGCAGCCATCATCACGCCATTGAAGAAGCCGGGAAAAACCCTCAACTCCCCGAAAGCCTACCAGCTTGTTGTCCAGTATAGGAAAGATGACAGAGAAAGTGATCCTCACAAGGCTTCAAGCAGAAACAGATAAGTTAGGAATTTTACCCAACGAGCAAAACAGTATGACTGAACGAGAGTTCAGTCATACTGTTTTCTAGAAAGAAAATCCATAATATGGAAGACATTCATATTTTGTGAGTTAAGATTCCGTGCCAGACTGAAATCAAATATCTTGGAGTGATACTTGATAAAAAAAAAACTCCAATTCAGCAATCATGTAAGACACATAGCCTCGAAGACATCCAAAGTCTTAGCACAGCTCTACTCTATGATCAACAGAAAAAGCAAACTGGATACACACACAAAGTTAATAATTTACAAGATGGTAATAAGACCGGTCATCACTTACGCATCCCCCGCATGGATCCACACAGCGAATACAAATATTCAAAAACTACAGCCATTACAGAAAAAGTGTCTGAGGATGATTCTAGATGCCCCTTGGTTTATTAGAAACTCCAAAATCCATAGAGAAGTCAACATTCCTTACATCTCGTCCCTTCTCCTAGATGTAGTTGAGAAGTTCTTTACCAAGACAAGCAACCATCCAAACCCGTTGATCATAAGGAAGCTTCGGAATATAATGAAGCGGAAAGCTACAAATATAAAAGGCCCAAGTCAATCTAACGTCCAGTCGAACACATCTAATTTCACTGCCCTCACTGGGCGAGCATATAGCTCATCAACACTCCATTCAAAGTTCTTCCTTTACAGACAAAGGGGAATATGAAAAGCATTTTTGCTTCACCCAACTCGCCAGAAGCGTTATTCGTTCGTAATCGACCACCGTTCGCATTTTTCTTATAGATGTCAGTACTTTTACATCTCCTGAACTGTTTATCTTTGTGATTTTTATCGAAATGTTTGACTTTTACACACATGTAGCATATACAAGATGTTAACTTTAAAATCATACTGTTTCGTTATTAGAACGGATTCTGCTATATCATAAACGCACTTATAACTTTCAAGAGTTGGTGTGTTTCAAGTTCTTCCAACAAGAAGTACCTCACGTAAGTGAAACGATAGCATCTTATTAGAAAGTCATTAAAGCAAAAGTGAACTTAATACTATACTCAATGGATGACAACGACGCCATCTAGTGCGCATTAAATGAACCACAATATTAAAATTATGACAGTAAAATTGTTTTTAAAAAAGAAACATTACAAACGCAAGTCAAATGATAGAATCGAGTTTTATTTAATTATTTCTAAGTTATTCAGCTTGCACCCTGAGGTTCTTTAAAGGAATCCAAAAGGGTCCGATTTCTGTAAATCCCAAGAAAATGGAGTAATGCCCGTATGATAGATTATGACGTCACCGCAAACGAACAAAATAAATTTTGAAGGTATTTTCTTAAATCCTTCTTGAAGAAAGGCTGCAATAACAGAATCACAGCAAAATCACTGTAATTTCTTATTACGTTATTCTAAATTAAATATTTCTCATCCTTTTTCGTTAAGACCCAGATTCACCGAGCCGAGCACAGACACATGAGCTGCTGTCACGTAGAAATGCACACTGATGGACATCCTGCCACAATTCTTAGCATCTTTTAATTGCCTGTTCGTATGTATGCGCGCGCGACATAATTGCTGTTTTTATGGCACGTGATTTTCATGCCACTGGAATTCAACGGAATAAAAGACTAGGGGGGAAACTAATTAAGGTGGTGTTAATTATATAAATGGAAAGATGAGTTTTTTCTTCTCTCTCTCTCTCTCAATTTCTTTCTCTTCTTACTTTGTCACTGAAACTGTATTGTGAAACTGGTACCAAAATCCCGAAATAACAGAATGAATATAATTCAATTCAGTTTAAGGAGCCTCTCAGAAATGTTGAAATGTTCACGAAATAAAATAAAATAAAATATTATTATTATTATTCATTCATCTATATGGATCACATCAAGAAGGAAAGTGGTATTAAACCTGATATCAAAATTGGAGATGTTAATGTCAGCTCTTTGCTTTCTGCAGACGATGTTATACTTCTAAATGACTCCGCTACAAGTCTGCAAGATTCCCTGACTAAAGTGAATAACTGTTGTAATAGATTTTGTATGAAAGTCAGCATTAAAAAGACAAAGACAATGAAAATAGGCAGAAACATTGAAAATATCAACTGCATTTTGAATGGAGAACTTATAGAAGAAGAAAAACATTTCAGCTACTTAGGCACAATTTTTTAGTGAAGATGGTAAATTAAATATGGAAATAGACAACAGAATCAACAAAGCTGGTATGGTAGGCAGTCAACTGAATAAATTCATATGGAATAAGAGAGAAATTAGTCGGAACACTAAATTAGCTGTATACAAGACAGTGTTCAAACCAGTTTTAACTTATGGATCTGAGAGCTGGGTCAGGAGTAAAACACTTGACCAAAGACTAGAGACTTCAGATATGAGAGTCCTGAGAAAGATTAGAGGTGTGAACAGATGGCATCAATGGCAACATCATATTAAAAACGAGGATATTAGGAAAGAACTTGACAATGTCAGCATCCAGGAATGCATTAGCAGAGCTAATCTCAGGTGGTATGGTCACTTAAACAGAATGGGCGAGGAAAGATTAGCAAAACAAATGTTCACTGCCAGGTTGGCAGCAAAACGACCCAGAGGAAGACCAAGATATAGGTGGATTGATACGGTACAAAGTGCCTTAGACGATAGAAATATAAGATCTGATAATATTAGAGTCTTGACAAGTAAAAGATTGATTTGGAGGAAAATTGTAGATAGAAAGTTAGTAATGATGTAATTTTTCACGTAGTACTATCATATCCTGTACACCCCTTGAGGGCATATATAAGGAATTTGATGATGATAATAATAATAATAATAATAATAATATTCAGCACGAGAATACACTACAAACTGGTTTGTGAAGACACTTGTTATTCTTTTCATTATTATTATTATAATTTTACTTGGAAAAAAATACAGCGCAAAAAATACAAAATAAAAATAAAAATAGAAAAAATCTAGCCCACCCACAGTACTATTAAAATCCTATAGGTGACTTCCATTCATCTTTCGCCGGTAAGACTCACATAAAAACAATTGTTTTTATTCTGGGATAATATATAGGAAAATACAATTAATAATAATAATTAATTTTGAAGCCAACGAACGTTCATCGATTTTGGGGAATTTTGAAGATTTTGCAAAACATGAAAAACTTCTGCCACCCACATTCATAAAGTGGCGAGCTATCATTTGACTCCGTGTAATGTTCCGACGTGTCATCTTTCCCCTCAGAGATGAAGGGAAAGATGAAGCATCAGAGTCTTCCATACTATAACTGCAATAGATGTTCAGGTCCTAACCGCAATTTTAAAGTGTTCATTTCTGAATTAGAGAGAAAGGAATTGCACAACACCGTCAACTGTTGCGGCGCTACTTACCGGTCCATCTTAACTTTTCTAGAATTCGCCTATACAGATGAAAACTAAGCCATTGAATCTAAAAAAAAAAAAAAAAACACGTCGAGAAGGTGAGAGAGAGCGTTCGCATTATCTGGTTCCTCACACAATCACTAGATGGCATCATGTGCGACCAAGCCGTCAGATATATACGTCTACACAATTATGTATATAATTACAATATACAGTACATACAAAATAAAGGGTGCAATGCATGTAATAGCTTAAGAATAAATAATACAATCTAAGCAAAAGGATATTAAATCATTTATATCTTCTCATACATTACTTTTGATAAATTATGATTATTTTATAAGAAACTAATCATTTTTGTAACGGTTCAAATACTCTTTGATTAGATTTTATAGTTGTTTATTTTAGTTTAGTTTTTTACTGATAGAAGTAAATTGAGAAGAGACTGGGATAAGTTCTATTCCAAGATTGGGATTTCCAAATTCATTGGTATTCTCGAATTTTCAAGTCACACTAAACCAAAAAAGGTTCGAGTTTGGTATAAGGTTATCCTAACAGAAAACTGAGTACAAAATCAATTCCTGATCTTGTACTAGATGATTACAGTTTCTTTGGATAACTAAAAAAGCGTCTGACTAGTCCAAAACGCATAGGGATGTGTAACATACTGTCGTTTTCTGATTGGTCACACGAAACCCTTTTCTCCTAGTCTGGATAGGTCCTTGGATGCCAGACAAATGCAATAAATAGGACTCCTATAACCAAAAATGTAAAAACCAGTTTTTACATCGACGTCAGTGCCAATTGCTTGGGGATTACATTGGTTACAGGCAAATTCATCGAAAAACAATTAATCGAAAGACAATTCATCGAATGCAATTCGCCGAAAAAGCAATTCGCCGAACGACAATTTAACGAATGGCAATTCGTCGAAAAGGCAATTCATCGAATGACCAATTCCTCGAACGACAATTCGTCGAAAATGCAATTCATCGAAAAAACAATTCACCTAAAATTTTTCGATGAATTCTTTCATAATTCATCGAAAAGCCATTTTTCTTGCAAACTATTGTTTAGAAAATGTTCAGTAACAATGCGTTACCCATGATACAGACAACATATGGAAGTGGGCATTAAAACGTAATAATTATTTTCTTGCATTTTATAATATTTAATGTAAGTGTACATCCTGCTTCATTGTGCAGTTAGCGATTTATCTGTAGGGAAGACAGGAGTACCACATGCACTTATCTCCCGAATAACCTCGAAAACATGTAATTGCAGTTAATAAGGGGAGGAATAGGCTAAGAAATTCATTCTACCAAATTTTGTCACAATAAGTCTAGTCGATTGAAATTAAAAATTTCATTAAATTTGATCCATCCAGAGCGAAATTGCTAATATCATTTAGGAACTTCTTTACGGAAATGTCATGATAAAAGTGATCCATTACGAACTAAAACTGAACCGTGCATTCAGCTTCTTGTTCTGAAAACTTCTGCGAATTCTGCGAGTTATTGTAATACATAATTTCGACACTTTTCTTTGTCGCCCCGAATATAGCTGAACTGAAAACTGGAACGGTTCGACATTTTTTTGTAAAAGTTTCAAAAACGGAATCCAAATAAAATTTTTTCATTAATAAATGTAATAAATAAATAAATTTACTGAACGTAAGTTAGTAGGCCTAATACTGAGATGACTAGGCTTTTCCTCCTAGAAATAGACAAATCGGACAAGAAAGACAATAAGAATCCATATTGTTCTGTAATTATTCCTTAGTAAAGCAGCATTGCTATACCAACAATCATTATATTGAGGAGGATGAGGGAAAATAGTATTAATCATTAATATTACTACTACTACTACTAATAATAATAAACTGATTCTTTCATTTAAATATTTTTCACAATATAATAATAAAATATACAGGAATTCAGAGTAAAAATATTGGAAAACTTGAAAAAAATTCATTCCTGAAGATTTTTCAATCATGTTTTTTATTTACTTATTTATTCCTGTTTCTGTTATTCCTCAACGACAGGATGACACGTGCACTTATCTCCCGAATAACCTCGAAAGCAAGTAATTGCAGTTAATAAGGGAAGGAATAGGCTAAGAATACTAATGAGTATATGTGTGGGTATATTTCTGGGTTTTGAGGAGGTGATCGGTGCAGTTTGTTAAAAAAAAAAATAATAAAAGGTTAAAATATTCTCTAGGAAAGGAAAATAACAAAATAAGGAATGATGAATAAAGAGTCTTAAAAAACAAACCTGTAAACCTTTTAGAAGCATACTCATTTGGTGTTATATTTAGATGAGCAGCGGTTGGAAGTCTTATTCGACTTTTGAAGGATGCCAGTGGTCGGCGGACCACAGAAAACGCAGTGCTAAAGGAAATTGGAATTGGGTTGAATTGTTTTGAATTAAGAAAGAAGCAACTGGCCTTAAATCCCTGCGTGTTTTACCAATTCGGTTCGCTTGTTTTTCCGCAAGAAAAAAACCAAGTTTCAGAGAGGAAAAACCTTCCATCCTCGTATGAGACAGGCTAACTCACCTTCAGGTTAAACGCCCTGATAAAGGAGCTTGACATCCTTGATAAACGTAGGATGCTATAAATTCTAATGCTGCTATTTAGAATTTATGATCAGAGATGTTGAAGCCTAGATTAATATCATGGCTTTTAAGACGTCATTAAAAGAGTTTTTTTTTAAGGGGAAGGGGCGGAAAAATATGCTACTGCACGTGGCGACAAAATTTCTAGGGCCGGTCCTGGGGCCAGTCCTGGTGAATATGGTGTTTAAGGTAGATATTGAAATCCCAAGTCGTATATTGTCTGTTGGATTTCATAAGCAGGTGCATTGTCCTGCAAAAGCAACACGCCTCAGCTTAGTTTATCGAACCGATTTTCCTTCAGTACCTCCTTCAATTCCTTCAGAGCTGCTGTAACAGTTTCACCTTTCTTGAGGTAAGGTAAGGATCACACCATATCCTAAAAGACAATGGCAAGAACTTTCCCTGCTGACTGTTTGGTTCGAAACTTCTTTGGCCATGGAGAACCTTTATGTCTCCACTCCATTGACTGTTGTTTGTTCTCTGGGTCATAGTGATGAAGCCATGTTTCATCAACGGTTAGAATATGAGCTAAAAATTTTCACGAGGATGAAATCCCTTTATGAAATGTTCTTTTGACATCACAACTATACCCGCCTCAGTGGATATCATTCGCTGCAACCAGTATGCCCCGCCAAAAAATCGCTTTCCGAACGAAGTAGGATAAATAGTAGTTATAAATAGTAGGATAATAAAAAGATATATATATCTCAAAATAATCCAAAACAAATAAACAACAAAAAAAAATTGCACACACATCTTCGCCCCCACACGCCTTATAATTCATTTTTCGGTGAACTGTATTTTCGATGAATTGTGATTTTTCGATGAATTGTTGTTTTTCGATCAATTGCGTTTCGATGAATTGTCTTTTCGATTAACTGCTCATCGGTGAATTGCTTTTTCGGGGAATTATCTTTCGATGAATTGCTTTTTCGATAAACTGATTTTTGATGAATTGTTTATTCGGTGAATTGCTTTTTCGATGAATTGTTGTTCGATGAATTGCCTTTCGGTAAACTGTTTTTCGATGAACTCTCCGGATACCGATTACATTGCCGAAGCAATGGAGGATATAAACAGCTCTACTCTGCTCTCAACTGTGACATCATTCTAAATGACCCTCTCTCATTATAAAAAAAAAAAAATAAATAAATAAAAAAACCGGAGAGAAAGAGAATATGCATCTTCAACTGCATCTAAACGCATGAATAAATAAACATTCTCCATATATAATACTGGAAAGGAATTTTAATATTCCTTCTGTCATTATCCAACCGGTTGAGCTCATTTATGTTACCATAATTATATTAAGCTAATCAGGAAAACGGCAAAGTTTTAATATTTTTTTTTTCCAATCCATAAACAAAATGTGCGACAAGAAGTCGATTTGGTGGACCAAATAACATCCGAAAATTACCAACTATCCAAAGTGAGTTAATGTTCTATCTCATTTTCCATTCCCGGGAATATTTATTAGTCAATATTGCTAAAGTTTTATACTAGTTTGCCTTAACAGATTCGTATCTAACTGTAATGTAGCCTAGCGTACGCTCATTACGCATATATGTTATTTATGAAACTTTCCCCATTCTAATTTTCTGCACCCGGAACTTTAGTTTTGCTTCATCAAGTCGTTTCCTCGACGTTGAAACTCTCTCAGGTTATTGGCAACTGATAGCCGCTTTTCCCCCCTGAAGGTTTACAGCCTCATTAACTGCTGTCTTTTATTAACCAACTGACTGCTATCTGCTACTATTGCTACAAGAGTCATGCGCGGCTGTTGGTATGGCAACCACGTTACTAAAGCTATGGGTTTCAAAATGCGTGTACGATTGACGGAATGAACTCATAAGCATATTTTATTCAAAATATTTTTTGGTGTGTATTTTTAAAAAAAGATTTATCTTTTACATTTTTATAGTTTTAGTTTATTTTATTATTATTATTTATTATTTTTTGAAGACTCACTTTTGTGAGAGGATAAATAATAAGTCGAAAAGAATGTAATATTCCAATTTTTTATCTTGAGTTAAAGTCTAAACAAATATTTATGAAATAAAACTGTAAAATCCAAGATAAGTTACTGGCGCTGCATACTTCCGGTTAATGGTTTTTAGAGTTTATTTTATCAAATATATATATATATATATATATATATATATATATATATATATATATATATATATATATATATATATATATATATATATATATATATATATATATTAATATATATTAATATATTATATTATCATATATTAATATATTAATAAATGCCTATTAATATATTAATATAAAATATTAATATTGTTCGCTTCTGGCCATTATCCATAACCACATTATGGTGAAAAAGAGACTAACTTTATCAAATTAAAACCCGAACTGATATTATCAATTTACTTGCCTTAATGAAAAAAGATGAGCTTGTTACGCACCATCCAACCTTTCAAAATCGGCTTCGTTTTCTAGATCACCACTGCTAAGTGCTTCGTTCAATATACTCAAAAAGATTACATGCAAGTTTTAAGTTTGACGTGACATCTTTAATTTACAACTCATCAGTACTGGGAGGGGATAGCAGCACGTTATTGTTATCTCTGCTGGTTCTTGCATCGTGATCTCAATCTTGACTAGCGGTTTCTTGACAGGAATTAGTTCAAAAATAAAATGACAAATTTCGAATTACCTTGGTAATGATATTTATAGAGCTTAACTACAGAATTTCCAGTAACATTTAAAAAAAAAAAATGAAATATAAAGGGAATATCTTACTATAATATCCTATACTATTTGATATTCTTTTCTGGATATTATAGACACGAGGAATAGAAAGATGCTAACAATATGGGAAAATTGCTGCAAGTGGCAGTAACCACCTTCCTGTAGCAATTTTGGCGAACTCTCCAAATCTCAATCATACAACACGTACTGTAGCTGTTGTAACTGCACAAACACTTATGATGAGGGAATGAGTACATTTTCAGGATTATAGACATCCGTATAATGAATTACACTAGGCGCCTGATATAAACACAACAACAACAAAAAAAATCAATAACTCGATTATTTGTAAAACTTATTTATGAATGCAAATGACAACAGCTTAAGCAGATAAGCAAGTAGATTCATTTAATAAATAATATAAACACGGTCAATTAGACATGAGAAGTATCGGTAGCAATCAATGTGAGTTGTTTATTCTCCTTTAGCTTTGCAACAATAGAAAAATATTCTAAACAAAGAATGTTGTCCCATAAGGAATATTAGTCTATATCAATATAGACTAATTAATGCTATTAGAGGGAAGGGTTATATTTTTTTAAGCAGATATATTTTAGTCGTACACAGTAAGGCACTCGCGCGATGTCAAAAAAAAAAAATACATTAATCGTATCGGAACTATAATCTGCTTAACATGTGTCTATTTTTTCTTGCTTTTTCCTTGACAAACTTGTTGCTTACAAAGTTCAGAGAAATGAAGAATGTATTTCTAAGATGCAAAGGACGAGTGTATAAGATTATATAGCTTAAGCTCTTACAGTGTTGGACGATATAGATCAAGGGAGATGGGGATGGGGGGGGTGGAGTTATAAAATGCGGTTTGTTATGGGGTGTACAGTTACCTCTCTTCGAAACTCAAATCACATGTTGCTTTATTTTTCTCTTTCCTATATAGTACAGGGAAAAAAAAAAAAGTTCCACAGCAAACATTACCAAAATATTCATTTCCTGTTTACCCCAGCATCTCCGACTGCCATTGATCGATGCGAGCAACAATGTAGAGTGCATCTCCGATGTCCCTAGCGATTCGTGCCGCCTTTCAAAATGAAACGAAAAGACTCCGCGCTTCAAAACGAAGAACTTCGCTACGGGCACAAAACCAGACAGGCCTAAAGACAATCTCGGTAAGACCCAGGAAGCACATCTCATCCTTTTAACCATTAAAACATCTTCTCTTACCGCAAGGGAACATTCGAATTCCCCGAAGAGCAAAAGTACATGCGACAGAAACATGTAGATACTGCCGAAAAAAAAAGCAGCGTTCGTTCTTGCTCGCGCTTATGCGGCGGATATTAAAGTCTATAGTATTCGAAGGGCAAAATTCCGAAATAAATCAATCGGACGGCTGAGTTGGATCAGTCTTTCTCCTCCGCATCCCTAGTCTCTCCTCCTCCTCCCCCACTCGGTATTTTTCCTTCTACTACCCCCTACCGCTAGTCACAACCGAGTAACGTAGGCACTCGGGTTTTTATCAGGCAAAAAAGACCCCGTTTTCGTCGGTACTTTTATCGTTCCGGCTGCCGGTCGCGTGCATGTAAGCTACGCCTTGCTACATCGGACTGTTGATGGTATTACTTGAATAGGAATGACTGGCAAACAGCATTTCTGTACGGCTTCACTCTTTTCCAGCTCTCTCTCTCTCTTTCTATTTTTTATTTTATTTTATTCCATATTTATGATGGCATCGAACGCTAGTCTTATTGAGATAGGACGTGGTCAGGATGATGCGATTCGGATAGAAACGAAAGTATCCAGTTGAGTGAGTCTGATATGCACAGTATTCCAAGAGCTTTTTTCGTAACGGAGGAAAGAAAAAAAAAAACAACCGAAAATATCTTTTTTAGAAGGCAAATGCCCATAATGGGTAGGAAATGTAAATAGAGCGTGCTATCTTGACTCTATCCCCGATTTGACTGTTATTTAGATGTTCGATTTTTTTTTTTTTTTTTTCCCTCCTGCAGACATTTATAAAAACAAGTTTGGGAAACACATTCTCGTAGTTTGGATCGACAGTGATATTAGCATCAGGAAAGTTCGCACAATCAAAAACTATCGTTCAGTGAGGGAGGGGATATGTTAAACACGAACACCCCCCCCTTCTCTGTATTATCTCATAGCAGAACAAACTATTTAAAAGGATGAGGGGGAGGCGCACAAGTTATTTAGTACCCGAACTGTCTCAAGACTAGATTTCTAACAACTCTGTCAACAACCTTGGCCATTTATAAACTGCATCCTTCTATGTAACGTCAAAAACATTTTGGACGTGAAATGAGAGGACGTTACTGCTAAAATCAACTTTAGCAAACCGCATTAACTGCATAGAAATCTTTTACACTGAAACGTCTCTAGAGGTTCAGTGAAAAGTCCAAAATCTCTCAAGTTCTTTTAACCATACTATTCCTACAACTTGACAAAATGGAATCTGTTAATGTGAAGAAGACTAAAAAAAAAATCTTGTTCATGTTTTCCGAAAAAAAAAAGCTATTGAATTTACTTCTTTTAAAAGTCTTTTAACAAACTGAGAAAACTGATAATGGTTTAAAAGTACAGACTTGTCTCTTTGTGATGTTGCATCTCGTTTTTCATACCTTAAACTATTTGACCGATGTTGCTGAAATTTGGTATAGGAATTCTCTACTTAAAAGGATTCTTCCTAGCTTTGTGCCGCATTATGTGACATATCTAAAAGGCATACAGCATAGGATAAATATTTAATAAGAAGCTAAGGATTTAATTTTTCGCATGAAAACATTTCGATTACCTTTTTCTGTTGGCTTAAAAGTAGATTAATGTTCTCTAGATTAATGTAGAACAGGTGAATTCATTTAACTACCTAGGAGATGTATGATCACATATGAAAAAGATATAAACCTAAAAATTGCGAAATATTTAAAAATAACAGGTGTGATTAGCTCTATATTTAAACCAAACTTCGCCAAACCTAGTTCAAACACAAACCAGACTAAAAGTATACAATACATTAGCCCTACCAGTCCTAATGTATGGAAGTGAAATCTGGACAATAAAACAAAAAGACAAACAAAGATTAACAACGGCAGAAATGAACTTTATGAGAAAAACTGCAAAGTATACCCTATTTGATCACAAAAGAAACGAAGAAATTATGAAAGAATTAAACCAGGAATCAGTAATAGAAAAAATTAAAAAATATAAACATAAATGGATGGAACATTCAAAGAATTCAAAGAATGAAAACAGAAAGATTACCAAAACAAGCCTTAAAATACAAGCCATTAGGAAAAAGAAAACCAGGACGTCCTGGTTTTCTTTTTCCTAATGAAAAAGAAAACCAGGTTCCTGCCTTAGAAGTCAACGATGACTTCTAAGGCAGGAACAAACCACTGTAGGCCTAAATCTTTGACAAGCACGATGATGATGCTTAAAAACATATTCTATGCGTCGAATTTGGGATTATACGAACGAAAGCCGCTCTTTGCAAGATTATAGCATTAGCCAGTTAAGTAGTTGTAATATACCATTACAACTACTTGTAGTTGACCAACGTACCATTGGTCAACTACAAGTTAAATAATTCGGACTTAAGTTGAACCTTTTCAAGCCTTTAATAAGTGACATTGTAGTATTACTCAATTCTAAAAAACACCGAATACAAGTTATTACAATACCCTTAAAGCGCGCATATCGGGCTAAAAACACAACCTTCGGCGCGCGCGTCGCCTATTATTTATTCATGACTACGTAATTTACTTTTTTCTGCAAAATAAACAGTCAATGCATCATTTTAGTTGACGTACTTGCTAAATATTTTAATAGTTCAAGTACTTGTTTGAGACGAATGTGACGTCATCACGATCGTGTGACGTCATTCTCGGTTTAGCACGCATGCCTAAGGCCTTTCCTTTAAACATTTGAAATGGCAAATTACTTCGCCAAGAGGCAATGTGAGATTAGCAGGGTTGAACTGTACAGGCTTTTATATATCTACTAATCAACTCGTTTCCAGCAAAGAAGTCGGTTTCGGATACGGTAATTTAAGTATGTCTCCAATATCCGATTGCACATTAATTTCGGATTCTTTGCGATTTCAAAAGTGGGGGAGGGGGGGAGCAAACGGGAAAAAAAAAGAAAGGAACAAGCAGGGCAGGTCCGCTTGTGCGAACTGGCATAACTCATTCCATGGTCCGTGACAGACGGCAATAGTTCTTCCACTTTCATTTTACAGGGGGTTGGCATCTGTTTCACGCTACGTGCTGTCCTCCGACAGCCCGGGTGATAGGTTCGCATTGTTGCAAAGGTCGAAATCTAGCGTCTTTTACTTATAGTTCTTGGAAATGTCTGAAACTCATGCACGTTCACTTTGAACAGCCTCATATTTTATGAAACAAGGAAACAGAAGAGAAGGCAGATAAAGGAAATGGAGGGGGGGGGGGGGAAAAAAAGAAGGTTGTGGGAAGCAATTCCAAGCATTTTCTGCCTCGACGTCTTAAAGTGGAAATGTTTTATACTTTATGAATAAGTAGGTAGGCTAGAAGTTCTTTGTCAATTCCGGCAATATGCACGTCGCTCCGAAAAAAGTTGGGAAGAATGTCCAGAAACAAGGAAATATGATGCAAATGTTTGCTCGCTTCAACCAATAAATTATACTAATTTAGAAAGAAGAAAAGAAAGTAAAAAAAAGTTCACAAAGAAAAGTTTCACCGGTATACTTAGCTCTCTCTTTTTGTTTTTTAAGAAAACATGCAAGTAAGAATACAAAAACCCAGCGAAATGATCCACGTTAGTAATATCATATTATTCCAGTACATTGTCTTATATCCCAGCATACTGCGCTTCATTATAGACTAACAACAAACTAAGGAATCTCAACACATTCAGATAAATGAATTTTAAAGGTATCTAGGTAGAGATACATGTCTGAGAAGAATCATTATAAGGATGTGCTCTCTACGAGGGTGGTCTGAAAAGTTCTCGGCCTCGACCATAGATGGCAACACTATCGGCACCGATATTTTTTTCTAAGTTCGTACATCTATCGTAACCATCCATGTGAAATTGCAAATCATTCTATCAAGTAGTTTGTTTTATATAATTGTCTGAAGCAAAGGTGCTGTCTGTATCCATTGAAATGGATAAAATTGAGAATGGGCCGGTTATGAAATTCTTTGTAAAAGAAGGTTTAGCGACAAAAGAAATTCATTCGAAGTTCATAATAGTTTATGGGCAGTCTTCTCCTTCGTTTTTGACAATTAAGAAATGGACTGCCGAGTTTAAACGTGGCCGTACCAGTCTTGAAGATGATCCACGTGAAGGACATCCAAAAAACTGTAACAACACCAAAAATCATTGATCAAGATATGGTATTGGATGACCGGCGAGTCAAAGTGCGTGAAATTCTGAGACTACAGACATTTCAAAAGAGCGTGTAGGGTATATTTTGCAAATGAAAAAGCTTTGCACAAGATGAGTGCTGCGCTTGCTCAAAGCAGATCATAAACGCACTCGCATGAAAATCTCTGAACGGTGCTTGGAGCGTTTTAACAAGAATAAAACTGATTTTTTTTTTGCGTCGATTTATTACTGGATGAGACTTGGATTCACCATTACACACCAGAATCCAAACAGCAATCAAAACAGTGGACAGAAGCCGGTTGTTCAGCGCCAAAGAAGACAAAGTCGGTTCCATCAACAGGAAAGATCATGACCAGGGGTGAATTCTCCATGCTTGCTGCGCAAGCTCATTAATTGAGAAAGAAGTAATATTTATTTGTTAATAAATGAATGCACTTATAAGCATTCAAATTAGGCTTTTACTTTTGTAGACAGAAGACGTCTTAAACTTGCGCAATAATAATTGAGCTTTGCATTGTGTATCGAAGGCCGATGCTTGCTCGGTTGTCGGAGCTTCCAGGTTCTCGCTGCAGCGCAGTGATTTCATGCGCGTGCATAGCCATTTCCGCTCCCTTCACGTCGTCTCATTCTGTTGTTTAAACACAGGCCATACGTAGTCAACGTAGCTCTAGCCAGTGAGCTTCAGCCAGCCTTTACAAGAGTTCGTGTTGCTCGGGAAAATTAAGTTAAAACCAACTTTTTATGACGATGTTATTGACATAAAGAAGAACCGTAGGGTAGAATTTGTATTCAAGTAGCTAAATTGAAAAAAAAAAAAAAGAATACCATTTGTAAAAAATAAATGCTGTATTCGTATGATTAAATGTACATAAATTTCTAAATATATAGTTTTAAATGGTCAGTAATTCATTATTCCGCTAATCAGACTTCAATGACACCTCTCGCTCCCTGAATGATAACAAGAGCAAGCGTGAATTCCAAGACCAGCATTTGCCCCTGATCATGACATCTGTGTTTTGGGATGCTAAAGGCATTTTGTTTATTAATTATCTTGAAAAGGGAAAAACAATAACCGGGGAATATTATTCCGATCTTTTAACCAGACTAGGCGAAAAAATTCGTGAGAAAAAACCGGTTTGCAGAAGAAAAAAAATCATCATTCATGAGGACAATGCACCTGCCCACAAAGGTATTTTTTGGCAATGGGAAAATTAAGGGATCTGCACTATGAATTGTTGGAACATCCACCCTATTCCCCATTATGTTGAAAAAGAAAAATAATTTTGAAATTATAAATTCATTTTTTCATTGTTAGGCCCAGAACTTTTCAGACCACCCTCCTATTCCTCCTAGAAAAGTAAAATTTTTTTTCAGGTAACAGAAAAAAGCAAACCTGAGAATACAGACATCATCAGGTGTCTTGTATTTTTGTAATTGTTAGGAATGTCATCGAATGAATTCGTTTCGAACAAAATGGATTACAACTAATTATAAAAAAAATGACACAAAATAAAGATTTCATTGCTGCATGACTTACTTTATTTAACAATGCAAGAAAAAAAATCTAGATAAAATATCCGTTAAGATCATCGGCTATTAAAGTGATATTCAGTCGTTCAGTTGCCAGTGTGGCTGTTATAATATTAGAAAACAAGCTGATATTATGAGATTTGAAACGATCAGTCATTATCAAATTTTATGTGAAAGTGTTAGCACAGTATGAGAACTCATGTAAGCACACAAATTTATACACTTAACGTGGGTTACCATGCAAGAAAAGCACACGGATAGATCGAAAAGATTCAATGGTGACAGATGTATTTTCATATAATGTTCGTTTACATCGTGACGACTCCATCTGACCAATGCAACCATTAAAATAATCCAAGAATCTAACTTTGGAAAGATGCTTCTTCTTCATCTATTCTAACAGTCTCGACCTCAACCAAACAAAAGTGATCCTACGCATTTTTCGTCTTCCAAAACCAGAATTATTCTAAAGATGTCAAAGAAGCGATGCATACGCAATTGCAGGCACAATCTAAACATTCATCTCAGAAAACATTAAATTATGGGAACCAATGTAGCAAATGTTAGGAAGAACAAGGAGACTGCATTCAAATGACATCGAGTTATTTGGAGATTATTAGACTGGATACCTAGGATGAACCACCCCCTTTCATGCAGCAGACTAATACTATAGCCACGGTTGCTTTCACACGTGAAGATTGTGTGGGGGAAGTTAACCCTGGCATAAGATTCTGTGTCGCGTACTTTAACATTTCCCCTAAGGGATGCTGATAAATTCCCCATTGCCGTCTTGCTACGTAACGTCCAGGTTATTTCGCTTTTTTTTTTCTTTTTTGTCACCGAACTTCATGCCGAGACGCTACACACGATTAATTTATGATATTAATGGCAGATTCCTAATTGAAAAGTCCGGAACTAACCCCATTAGCGAGAGTGATACGCCACCTACTGTAATTACAAATAAATGAAGGGTAAAAGGAGTGTGGGGAGGGTATTAAATCTTTATGTCCAGTAGATGTGATATATTAATACCCACAAATTAAATTGTCTAAGTAATGAGGGCTTCCTTGCAAGACCGGATTATGAACGTCATTGTTTGATGGCAGTGTGCTTACTTTTAATGAAGGAACGCATATTCGTTCTGTAGAACAAGAGCATTTGCTTGCAAAAAATACGATGTAAAGATCCATACACCATATAACTACTTCAATTTCAAAGTTATATTCAAGTACAACGATTCAAACTTCGTTGTAAATGTAAATTTACACAAAACCAATAATAATTTCAATAATAATGTCATAATATGAAATATTAAAAGGTGTAGTCTGTAATTTCCAAATTTAGGAAAATATTTCAAACTATTTTAAAATTTAAATAAGAAATCTTAAGTAAAATATCAGTTACATTATTATTTATAATCAGCATTACATTAATCACATTCAGAAATCAAATAAAAATAATGTATAATATCATTTTCTCAAAGTGTGGTACGCGTACCCCCCAGGGGTGCGCGAAAGGTCTTCAGGGGTATGTGGCAATTTTCGGCTATGCATCATTAACGCATGGAATCATTATTAAGAAAAAAATAATTATTTTAAACGTATATATTTCTCCATGAATTATATATTATGTATGAATTCTCCTACTCAAATTGCGAGTTACTATCGCCACGACGTTCACGTCTTAGCGATAGTAACTCGCTCCATGGGGTAAACAACAACCCCTCCCCAACAGCGTCACTATAGTGAAGAGGTTGAAACACAAGTACAGTAGTTTTATTGTATCACTGAATAAGGTACAGAGACATTTGCAGTCTGTGTAATATATTTTTCAAATAGTGCAATTAAAGACAACTGGGATAAAAACGGTACTAACTAATGAATCACATCTCCCCCTCCAACAGAAACTGCTGTATAGACTCCACCCCGTCGTGAACGCGTTAAAGATAAGAAATATATGGTGAATGTGTTTCAGATATTATGGAATTCGGTTGAAGAGAATTAGCATTTCAACTCAACTGTTGGCTTGCCTTTATCTTTGGTTCGCGCGATCTTTTGTTAATACCGCACCAATCATATGCACTTCATCATAGCTGTTCTATCTCTACTGGCCTACCATTTGTCTGTTTTGCGCTCTGCTTTAACTTCTCATTAGTCATTTGTGAAGGATTGTTCATTAGGTATCTCAAGTCTTGTAAATTACTGGTAATTTTTGCTTGAAATAACGGGAAAGAAGATGAAGCTATTCGGGTAAATGACTTTGACGATGCACACAAGGAAACTGTTCTCGATGCCAAAAGTAGCGATAGAGAATAGGAGCTTCTTGGTAAGTCACACCATTTTCAGTTTTTTTCTGAAAACTTTAGTTTCCGAAATTCCCCACATATATCTCGCATCACGCTATTTTTAGCTTTAATTTTGGAAAAATAGTGCGAGTTATATTCGAGTAAATATGGTAATTTTTTTCAGCTTTCAAATTCTTACGTATGGATCATTGATTAAAGACTGGATTCATAAAACGCACAAAAGAGAGCAATATAGCAGATCCAAGTAGCTGTAAGTAACAAGAAAACGTTGATATTGTATCTGGATCAAATGAAATTGATAAGGGTGTGTCGTCTGGCATCTCTAGAGAACCAACTAGAAAGAAGATGAAAAATCTTCGTAAGTATGATATGAATTACTTGAAATGTGGATTTTCTTGGACGGGAAATGAAAAGGAACCTCTTCCAAATTTTGTTCTATTAAAAATAAATCATAATTTTTGTTTACATGAACATATAAATTCAAATAAAATAAACATTTACAATGAAATACACTTTATTTATTTATTTATTATTATTATTTTGATAAGGGAGTACTTGGTAATAATGAAAATTTAAGAAGGGGTACACGGATATCTGAAGTTTGAGAAACACTGATATAGGGAATGATTTAAGGTGGATGGATTATTCAGTTGTTAGCTCATGATGCAAAACTGAAGAGGTCAGTAGTTGATAAATGTGATGTAGACATGATACATTATGATTTAAATAGATTGCGATGTGGGAGAAAAATATATATAGAATATTAAATGGTATATTCTAATATTTCAGAACTTTGCAAAGCGTTTCAAATTCTTTGCGATTTAGAATAAAAAATCATAAGAAAAGTATCAGTTACATTATTATTTATAAGAAATTAAATGAATTATATTGATAAATTATGTAAAAATTATGCGGTACGTCACCTCCACCTTTCAAACAAACGTTTTTATAAAATATATTTTAAAATGTTGATGAAATGAGAAATAAATAAATAAATAAATAAATTTAAGTCAAAAAAGTTGATAATAATGAAATAATTCAACTGATAGTATCCATATTTACAATTTGTTGGTATTTGCTTAGAGCGGAAGTGACCTCTTTCACATCCGTTCTCGAGTTAGGGCGTGGCTAAGTGATAAACAGTTCATTCCGAAATAAGCTCCTGTAGTTTTTAAATACTGATTCTTTATTGTTATGACAAAAAAAAAAATAGCCATTGAGAATATTTTTAAAGCAAACAGTTCAACGGTCAGAAATTCATTTAAATCACAACAATTATAATGTGGCAATATCAATATAAATCTGTTTTATCATTAATGTTTTATCATTAAAAGTTCATTCCGAAATAAGCTCCTGTAGTTTTTAAATACTGATTCTTTATTGTTATGACAAAAAAAAAATAGCCATTGAGAATATTTTTAAAGCAAACAGTTCAACGGTCAGAAATTCATTTAAATCACAACAATTATAATGTGGCAATATCAATATAAATCTGTTTTATCATTAATGAAAGGCTTAGGTTTCCATGACGCCCTCTAACGGTGTTTTAAGTTATGATAAGCTGAAGTTAATTTCATAGTGGGTAAACCAAAATAAAAAATAAAAATAAAATAAAATAAAACAAAATAAAACTGCACGCCCCCTAACGGTGTTTCAAGTTATGATAAGAGGAAGTTAATTTCATAGTAGGTAAACAAAACAAAACAAAACAAAAAAATTTAAAAAAAATAAAATAAAACTACACACAAGTAGAATAATGGTTTCCTTTTTAACCCTGAAGACTTAGCAATCTCATTCAAAGCCAAGTCTACTTTTCACGGGAATCTCATTTAGATAAAAGTATTTTTTTTAGTTTATCGTATAGGTAACTTCCTCTGCAATGAGCTAATATCACTACCAGGCAGATAAAGAGGAGAGTTTATTGCAAGATCGAGTGAAATCTGTGATGTAAGAATTTGCGACATCATCGATTGTTCCCAGTCGACATTTCCCGATAGTAACAAAACTTTCTGCAAGAGAATTGAAACCAAAATTGCACAACAGTAGCTTCAGTATTTGCAAGGAGGTAATAGCCTAATTTGCAATCCTGTTTCCTTTTATCTTCAATACTCTTGAATACTTGTAATGTACTTTCCGTTTTTTTGACTCTCATGTGACGTGCAAATTCTTCTGCCATTCCAAACGCAGACTAATACTAGAAGTTTCCAAAGTCATTTCCTGTTTTCATGGCGCTTTCCGCTCCAAGTTTCCAACCAAATTCGCATTAAGTGATAAGTTATTGTCCCTCAACGATCTGTCTTTCTACAGGCTTCGTGCTTCGAGTCTCACTTTAATCAGCGACTTCTAGTTTTGTCGGTAATTTGCCATACCAGACACGTATTGCACAATGTACTTTCATTACAGTACAAGCGTGTGGTGGTGTCGGAAGAGGGGGGAGGTTAGGACCTGAATACGCAGGCAAGAAGGTTATTTTAAAGGCAAGCAATTCATTCGCTCCTAAACGAGTTAGTTATTCACTAATATACCTTTCTGCATGAAAAAATCTTAGCAAACGATGAAGACAAAATTCGTTCAATGATTCCCAAGGGGAAAAAAAATCAAAGTTTGTATTACACACGTGTGTTGTTTAAACTACAAATTGAGAAGTCATTAAAAAAAGACGTGGCTTCAAAAAACTACCGAATAGGTTAGCATAAAATCCTCCAATCAGAGGACACTTTTAATATCGATGACAACAATATAATAAAGGAGGGAGAGGACCGTATACGACGTTCAGAAAAGCCTTCAGAATACCCGATTTCTGTTGTCTGATTGGAGCAAATATAGAGGGGGGAATAGATTGTCTCTGCACATTTAATGAATGATCTCATCAGCGGTAATTAGGTTTCGATGCCGGTGACCATTAGAGCTAACAGACGAGAACACACGTCTCTCTCTTTCTCCCCGATTAGACTAATAGATGGTCTCAATAATTATTCCAGTAGGTCACGACCTTTTGAAGCTTACCGATGGTTTTCTTTATCTCAAAAGAAATGTTTTATATTAAAGTAAGTGGAGAGGTGGAGCTTAACAGTTGAGAAATGAACTGTTATGGGTTTCCTTGATAAAACATATCGATGGAATACAATTATAATTAGTACCCTCGAACCCAATGCAATCATTTGATGTCTGTTTCCTCGCTCTGAGTTTGATTATTAGGGTTAATTTCGAGTCTTTCTCTTCGGCGGCACCAATCTTCATCTACTTTGACAAGAAGCGCTATTTGGAACAATTCGACTAATTTAGAATGCAATTAAAGTGTGGAGTTTGGTGGGTAAAATCTAAATTGACAATTATCAAAAGGAGAATAGCGAGCACTTTAGTATGCAGTACAACTCGTAAAATTAGTTGATAGTAGGTTAAGCAGTTTTAATGCTATCGTTTCAAACAATCAGAAACCTGAGTTTTCCACAAACTTCAAGATAGGTTTAGATGGCTATTTAATTTTGGTTGCATGTCAACCTAGCTTTTCAGCTAGCTACTCACGAATGTCCAACTAGATGCGACTCTGTTGTTTGGTCAGAAACCTTAAAATATGTTAAAATAAAATATAAGATGGATTTATTCAAATAAAAAAAAAATCAGCTAACGCCTTTTTATTCCCGTATACGGGGAGTAGGCGAGGCCATTTAGCCCTATCTAACTTTTGGAGACTGAGTGGGCAGTTCAATCTCCACTGGTACCAATCAGAGATAGATGGCCCAAGGCTATCACTAATTAAGCGATACACAGTGAAGAGAGACGGCTCAAATGTGCCGCCATCTCGTGGTTCCTAACCCTAACACAATATATTTAATGTCTGAAATAATGTGGGTTCTACGGTCGATTTTCTTGAGTCTACGGGACGAAAAACCCGCTTACCCGTGCCAGAGATCGACTAACTCGGGAACCGGTCGAAAAAAGGCTTAGAAAAATTTCCTCTAGTCGCCGACTAGAGTCGAAACCAAGTCTTCCTTCGTGCGGCCAAGCGCCGTGGTGTGCAAACGCCACATCCACTGAGCTACACAGGCTCTGATGGATTTATTATGTTTGCTAATTGTGTACTCTGCTTCGAATAAGAAAGGCGAACTCACTTTTAGCTGAAAAAAAAAAAAAGCTCTTATAACAGGTTTCTTGAGCCGAAAAGAGATTCTAGCTCAGGTCATTCCATTCAAACAGTGTTCGTTGTTACGGTCTGAAGTATGGCGTCTCCTAACGAACAGTTGTCATTAAATATAGTAATTCATGTCAATGCCACTCGTGGCAAAGGTGTAATAAGCTCCATGCACATCCAGACGCTTTAGTTCTAATGCATTTATCATTTGTTATTATAAATTACCCGAATATATTTTGCGATAGGCTCCAGGGAACTCCGGGGGGAGGATATATCCTCTTAAAATTCCGATACAAAAAAATAAAATAAAATAAAATAAAATAAAAAATGTTTCGAAATCCTATTCAACGCTGCCTATATAGGAATCATTAGAAACTAACCTGTGCACATGTAACAGAAGCTGCTAATGATAATTTGCAACGCTGGCCTTCCTTACACCTTTATTTCGTTATTACGGCAGTACCTCTTTTGATCCCACTGCCTCTTTCCCGATCGTGTAATCTTATTAGCTCGGTAATTCTCCAGCATTTCCGTCTGAGAACGAGAGTACAATGAAAAGGACCAAAGAGAAAACGTAATTACATTAATCTGATTAATTAAGATAGCGCATTGTAATTATTTCAATTTCGTGTAATTAATTACACTGGATTTATTATTATTATTATTATTATTATTATTATTATTAGCAGTTCAAAGACACTTAAGAACAACTACGAGTTGCCGAAAAAAATTTTTTTTTGTCTTTAAATTAACGGTCATATGATCTGCTATTCATCGGGGGGGGGGGGGGGGGAACCATGTGGACCATCCGAAATGCGTCTTGTAATAATGGCTGACTCATCGTTCTCCTAACTAGCTCGGATGCTTCCCAAATAATTTCATCTTATTCAAATGAATAAAGAGAAAAAAGCAGAGTTGTTTACCATCATAAAAAATTAAAATACAATATTTGCATTTGACTACTTATTATTTCCATTTCATTCAATAAAACTCGGAAGGTGATGCATTGGGATGTTGCCATGGCAATGCCATTTAATGTGCAGAGATGCGAAGCAAATAAGGTAAGAGTTTATGAATATCATGAAAATTCAGTTTTTTCTTTCTTTCTTAGATTGAATTTTGAATGTTTAATGACAGAATCTTTGCAGGAAGGAAGGAAGAGGATAGAGAGAGACAGAAAAAGAGAGAGACGGATGAGACGTTAGCGAGAAAACATTGGATCTTCGTATTACTGCATTTATAACGTTGCCAATTTTAGTATCTTTTCAAGCAAATAGAAATGTGTGTGAGAAGGACTTTGTTTTCTTAAATCCTTGATCCGAGTTTTACTGATTTTAACAGTTCAAATAAGCCCAATAAATGAAAATGTCTGAAAAGAAGACAAGCCGAGCATTTTCCATTGTACGACGTCCTAGCTAAGGTCCTCAAAGCAATCTCATGGATGAACGGACGCGTAGTCGATTTTCAAGCGAATGACTTAATTTGTAAAGTAAAATCTTAACGGAAGTGGAGTCATGCGTTGCTTTATTGCTAAATTCATGGCGTATAAAAGACAGACTTCGTGAACTT
Organism: Typopeltis vanoorti; assembly: GCF_054136105.1. Taxonomy (NCBI): domain Eukaryota; kingdom Metazoa; phylum Arthropoda; class Arachnida; order Uropygi; family Thelyphonidae; genus Typopeltis; species Typopeltis vanoorti. The sequence goes on along the minus strand of NC_143567.1, from coordinate 74,004,473 downwards.
TGATCGCCGAAAAAAAAAGTCATCGCAATGAACTGTCAGTATTGTTGTATTATGTAAGTTTTAAACCACTCAACTTAATAGTATTAAATACTGGTAGAGTTCATTAACTCAACGGATAAATCAAATAAAAAAATAACAAGTTCCAAAACACAAGAACAAAGATCAACTACACTGTTAACTATTTGCGAAAAACAGATTTTTATTTTATTAATTATCCGAAATATATACTGACAAGACATTATATTTTGGAAAGAACATACTCTCTATATTATTAAAAAAGGAATATAATTGTTTGTTAAGAGTAATTTACTTTGTAATCCAGTAAAAAAAACTTTCAATAATTTTAGATATCCCGAGAATTTTGATGAAAGGTTATACACCTTTCATCTACTTATATACCGAATATATATGAACTCTGCATTGAGGTGTTGACAAGCATTGCGGAGAAATTCTTCACAATCACAGAATCACCCATATTAATGTGCAGAGATGCGAAGCAAATCATCCAAGAATGTGAAGAATCACCCAAATCAGCTAGTTCGACAGGCAGCGGACTACAAGCCTTCAGATCGTTTCAAACATGAAAAACAGAAATCCTCCATCGCAAGAGAAAGCTGATACAGCCTCAATGCTCACAATGAGCGGGTAAATTACCCAAAATAATCTCATCACCCACAATCTAAAATCCAGATGAAGGGATAAAGAGTCAAGGACTCAGTCCATCAACCAATTAAGTTCAAAGTTCCTGCATTTGGTAAAGGGTATGGAAAGAGAATCCACGTGAGATGAGGTGATTAATACCCTTGGAGGGTAATGGATGGCAATGTTGTAGTCAATGAAGTTCTAACTGAGGCTCGGCTATTGCTGTTACCCTCCTGCCAGGATCAGAGCTTTAATAGCTCAATAACACCTTATCCCTACACTGTCCTCTACAGATAACGGGGAAGATGAAAAGCATTCTTGCTTCGCCCCTTTAAGCCAGTCCTTATAAGGACTAAGGTTCCTGCATTTCTACATACAGTGTATTGAAATAATGTTTCATAATGTTCTTTCAACTTAAACCGAGAATATCTATGAAATGGTTGGTTTACACTGCTTCAAGAAAAATCCAGTCGAGAATAAGCTACATATGGCGAATAACGAGGAAATTGTAGAAGACAAAACAACTCACAGAAACTGTTTTCTTTTAACCCAAAACGTAACCAATTTAATATACTGTATACAATTATACATTCAAGATACCAACAAATTTTATACTTGGTTTTAATCCTTTTCCCAAAGAAGCAAAACAATGTTTTGCGGTGAAACATAGCTTCATGTCTGAGCTACTTTTATGTATATAGAGGCCAGTGACTTCTTATCATTTGCCTTAGCATGTATCCCATAATGCAAAGAACATCCCCCTTTTGGGCGTGTATAATACAATGCATAATGGGGAGGGCCACCACCCAGAACTAGTTTCCCTGTATTAAATGCGGGGTTACCTCTCCAAAAACTCGTGAGATCCCAACAATGAGTGACCCTCAGGATATCAAAAACTCAGCATTGTTCTCCTCAGTAACAGGCTCACCACTGCCACTGAGAAGAACTCTCAGCTGACTCTACTCCGTGGCAAGCTCACCCCTCCACCGAGCAGAGCCGCTCATATTCAGTTAACTTCATGGGCATTCATTAATTACCCCCCCCCCAAGGGTGACAGCAACAGCTAAACCTCACTTAAAACTTCATGGGCTACAGCATTGCCATTCCTCACCCAAGCTTCCAACCGATTGAAGTCGCTTTAGTTGAAGCCAGACCCGGGAAAGGTATCAAGGTCCTTATAAGGACTGGCTTAAAGGGGCGAAGCAAGAATGCTTTTCATCTTCCCCGTGTAGGGATAAGGTGTTATTGAGATATTAAAGCTCTAATCATGGTAGGAGGATAACAGCAATGGCCGAGCCTCAGAACTTCATTGGCATATTTATATATAGGTAATAGGTAAAGCCGTCTCTAAAAATTCGGACGATCCCTAGGCCACTCAATCGTGAGCGAAAGACCTATCTCAACGTTGGCTCCACTCAGTGATGGCCTTCCACCCACACCACCACCGAGCAGAACCACTCCTATTCCGAAGAAAAGCATTCACCGATCAATTCACCGATCAAAGTCCCTCAGTGGGCCGTGCCGGAAAACACTTTCGCCGGAAACTCAAATCGCTCCCTTAAGGCAAAAACCTTAACAGAGCGAACTCAAACTCTTGAATCGCTGCGTCCCAGAGGTGACAGCAACAGCTGAGCCTCACTTAGAACTTCATTTGCTTCAGCATTGCCATCCATTACTCTCCAAGGGTATTAATCATCCAACCTGCTCTGCGCAGAAGTCATATATATCTTATATACAAGTAAACCAAAGGTACTTGATCTTATTACTAAAAATCTCTGGATGAGAGAAAGATGTAGAAAGGTTTTTACCTTGGCTTTATTATACGTTAAAGATACCAAGAAATATTATACTTCGTTTTAATCTTTTTCCCTTGGAAGTATTTTTTGAGTGGTGGATGAGGAGGTTTTGGAGAGCGAAGGATACTTGAGAACTGGTTTACAGGGAAGAGTGCCACTTGTATTCTTTGTTGTCGCAATATCTTTAAGATCTTGTCCATAACGGATCGCACGTAAGGTAGGGGATACCGCTCACGTATATTCCATTTTTTTGTTTGTTTGTTTCTCTAGGGGGGGGGGGATCTTTTAGGATGCTCTTCCAGAGTTTTTTTTTATTGTAACCATTTTGTGGAAGGATAAGAAACGAATGAGACGGAGGTATTTCAGTTCTTGGCTTCTGTTCTTTATTCAGCTGCAGAAAATGACAATTCACAGAGAACTAACAAGATAATAAATTAGAAATACAAGGAGAAAATAATTGAATATTTCAAAAAAGATAAAACATGTAATAATCGAATTTTGTTCACATATTCATAACACAAAATTAATTATAATTTTAATTAATTAATTAAAAATAGATATTCACATAACACAAAACTAATTGTGTAATTCACATTACACAATTAATTTTGTGTAATGTGAATATCTACATTACAATAAATAAACAATAAAGAAACAAAAATAAGAATCTGTAAAGTTGTCAGATAAGTATACTAAAATATAAAGCAAGAATTGATGGAAAGAAAAGATGGAAAATCACATAAAAAGAATGAAAGATCGGGAAATGAACCCAAGGATACAAGAGTGACCCCAAAAATACAAGAGGGGAAAGAGAGAGAGAGCGAGGAAGTATATAGAGGCTGGTTAAAGAAAAGACTTAAGAACGAAGGATAGAAAATGGAAATAGATTAGAAGGAACTGTACAACGTGTGTAATCAAGAGCTGTGATCATACTGTTTACTATAAAAATACAAATGTAGGCGATACAGTCACTAAAAAAAACATTTTTAATGACTGTATCTATGAAAGCACATGTATACATCCAGAATATAATTGCACAGTAAGTTTCCGCGGCATCGTAAACCATAGTCTACATTATACACACACGTATAAAATATTATAGCAAGTTATATATTAAAATAGTCTATTTTAAATTTTAAGTGTAGGAACAATTCATAAATTGTCTGATGAGATTTGTTTAATACACCTTTTATATTTTCATAGTAGCTAAGTTTATTAGAGATATTCCACAGTAGAGTTACGGTCAGATGCAGATAAGGCAGAGGCCATGCAGAAAATACTAGGAAGTTTTGGGGATAAGTGCAAACCTTCTTATAACAATTTATATTTCAATCATCTGTACAAAATCCACAGACAGGTCAGGCATGCACTAAACCTCCCAGATACCAGTGCTGACCATATTCTGGATGTATTGCACCCGCATCACCTGTTGAATTATATGATATTATTAAAAAACTTAAGAACAATAAAGGTCATCTTGTACGATGTGCCTCGAAGAGCTATAGCGCACCTGACCAGTATAATAAATGCAACCTTAAGACTTCACTATTTTCCTTCCACCTGGAAGCTGACTGATGTGATTCCTATACATAAGCCAGGCAAAGACTCACACTTACCGCAGAATTCTCGTCCAATCAGTCTCATCTCCAATCTGGGTAAGGTTGCGGAGAAGGTCATCCTCTCACGACTCCAAACCTCAGTAAATAACCTAAACATCCTCCCTAAAGAACAGTTTGGTTTTCGACAACACCATAGTACTACCCAGCAAATCCACAGAATTGTCGAATACATCACCACCAGCTACAACTGGCACCAGTGCACAGGCGCTGTTTTCCTAGACCTATCCAAAGCATTTGACAAAATCTGGCATTTTGGACTCCTGCACAAACTTATCTCAGCCAGTATCTCACTAAAAATGGTTCATCTAATCCATTCATATCTTCAGAATAGATCAATGCAAGTTAAAATCAACGGTTCTACATCGTCCCAGCGCCATATCTTTGCTGGAGTGCCGCAGGGATCTCTACTGGCTCCATTGCTGTTTTCTGTATACATGTCAGACATCGCACACAATCCGATGACTTCCATTTTGGCCCTGTATGCGGACGATACGGCAATACTAACCAGATCTCTCAGATCCCACTTCGTTACCAGAAAGCTTCAAGAAAACCTTCTAAAGCTGGAGGGTTGGTTCTCCAAGTGGAGATTGGAAGTCAACCCCCAGAAAAGCTCAACCGTTCTTTTCTCAAAAAGAAAATGTCTCCTGCAGGAGATATGTTACTATTCAATACTAAAATTCCCTGGCAGACAGAAACAAATTACCTGGGTGTGATTCTCGACAAAAAGCTATCGTTCAACCAACACATCAAGTCTGCGTGCGCAAAAGCATCTAAAGCCATAGCTCAGATCTATCCGCTAATCAATAGAAATAGCAAGCACAGCAACAGAATCAACCTGCAACTATACCAGATGACGATTCGTCCTATAATCATCTATATCTCTCCGGCCTGGAGCCACACCTCTAATACTAACATTATCAAAATACAGCGAGTGCAGAACAAGTGCTTGAGAATGATTCTGAACGCCCCGTGGTATATTAGAAACAACCAACTCCACAGAGACACAAATATTCCCTATATTCTCTCTTTTCTACAATCCTTAGCATCCAAGTTTTTCCTAAAGACGTCCACACATCCCAACGATTTAGTTCAACAAGCTGCAGCATACGAGCCAACGGACATATTCAAATAGAAGACCAAAAGCTATATTAGCCTCCTATAACGATGCATAATCTCCATGCCCATTCAGGGCAAGCAAACTGCTCGTAAATTTTACCTTCACTGTAACGACAACAGATAGCGGGGAATATGAAAAGCATCTTGCTTCACCCTTAAAGACATAAATGTCAATTGTCAAAGAGCTACGGGTACGATGAGAATATTGAATAAGGAATTTTAAATAAGTCCTTTTTAGGACTTCCAGGGTAACGAATGGCAATGCTGTAGCCAATGAAGTTTTAACTGAGGCTCGGCTATTGCCGTTACCCAGCCATGACTAGATTTATCTTAATAACACCCCATCCACAGATTTTCTTCATTCAGATGACGGGATAAAGAGTCAAGGACTCAGTCCATCTCCCAGTTCTTTTAAGAGCTACGATCTCCGGAGTATAGTTTTGTTTTATGTTATTTATCCATATATATGATTGCTTAAAAAGGTTACTAAACCATTCCTGGCACTTGAAAGTGAAAAAAAAAAGATAGTTATTTGCTATACGACGGTGGTCTGGAACCTAACGTGTTGTATGACCTTGGTATGCCTATAATTGTTCAACAAATGATGATATTTAGGCAGGTCGTACCATTCAGCTTTTGATCTACTAAAAGGAAATAACATTCCACGCAGACTATCGTGTCACCCTGTTGTGGGTAAACATGATGAGGTCATGGTTGCGTATTATTGTCACCATATTATCCTTGTGTTCACATCAAATAACAGAACCTTCAATTTATCGCTCCGTTTGACTAATTCAGTCCTGTTATGTCGAATGTTGATGATCTTCTTACTTAGTTGAAGCTGCGTGGTCTTGATGGTATCTACATTCACGACCTTTATTCATCACCACACACACTTGAACGCAGACAGTGCCTCCCGGAGACAATATATACCTGTTAATAGATTATGCATGTGAAGTGTGATAAGTCTCATGATACTAGTGGACTACGTTTTGCATGGGATCTAATAGTATTTTTTCATATTTTTAATAAATGTTTCTTCCCAAATCAACGACACAGAAATATTTATATCTGATAAAAATACCGAACATTTCTATTTCAGTATTTTAGCGGCTTTATGAGAGACGTTTTCAGAGAACTTTCCATTGAATTTTCTACATCCAGTTAAACAGTTTAACGAAGCAAATACTGCAACCATTCTTGTTCCAGTCAATAACAATAGACTGGGTTGCAGTGTCCAGATATCATGAAGCGCAAGCGGAACTATTCAATGGGAGCCCATTACTAATGAGCTGTAGGATTCAGTTGTTCTCAGGATTCTCATTAGTCCCTATCTAATGCGAACGATCGCTACAATGAGAATGCCCTAGTTCCCGATGTTCTGTTTAAATGCAAATGATTCCCTTTTGAAAGGAGGCTCCCAATCAGGTTATATTCCTCATCATTTCTACTGTTTAATGAGCTGAACATAGGAATATAGGAATGGTTTAAAATTAAAATTTGTAATCATCAGTACACTTAGTGACGTTCCAACTTTATTTGGGATCCCGCCGCCGCGTGGGATCCAGTCTTTCTCCTCTCCTCCAAGTTTTCGGGGAGGAAATCACCTACGTATGAAATGAGGTAACTCCCCTGATTGGACTTATGTTCATTGTTTTGTTTTTATGAACCACACAGTTTTATAGCCTGCATATAAGAACTTGTAATAAGCTTATAAGTACAGGGAGTGGGATAAGGATTTTTTAATTAATAATTTTTATTATTTTTTACATATTATTTGATTATATTTTTATTTCATATTTATACAAGTATTTCTTTGAAGTGTTTTTTTATATATTTCTATTTACTTTACATTTTTTAAAAAACATAACCGTAATCTCTGCTTAAAGAACTGGAGATCAATCGATGGGCCTAACAGTTGCTATAGAAACCAACACAAGATCTGATGCGCAAAGTAGAATAGATAGCAATGTGTTTGACTGGGTTACCAGCTTATCAGAGAAATGAAAATAATAAACCTCACTTATCTTTTTTCATAGAGGTTGCCTTAAAAATATCAGTATTCATATATTGAAATATTATCATTGAGAACCAAAAAAATGTATAAGCTGATTGATTAAATTATCTTGATGTTCTGGTATCAATGTCAGAGTCGACTGGATTTTTACAACGATTTGCAATACCTGCTTCAACGAAGCTAATCAGACTTCGTGGTTCTTCCTTTTCTGGTTACAAAACGGTACACGTTCCATTTTGTAACCAGAAAAATTCTGATCATTAGCAGAAATTTAGATTCCGCTAATACAGTGTCCAAAAGCTAAGGACGAGCTACGTTTTTACCTGTATAGGAAAATAATTTTCATGCCTAGAGCCAAATGCGGACATAAATTTATTGCCAGCATACTAATAAATCATATTATACAAAAATGTATTATAAATTTTGTACAAATTAAATTGCCAGACATTTTTGGCAAAAGCAACAAATTTCCTAAGGACATAGTTAAGGAATTAATGTATAATGCTTACAGAAACCTATGCGGAGAGACATTTCAATATGGAATATGTCCACCCCGAACTGCGATGCAGCTTTCACAACGTCATACCATGCTTAGCACCAAGTGATTCAGCAGTTCTTGAGGAAAACTGGTCCACTCCTCCTTCAGAGCAAGGATAAAGCCTTGTTTGTTTTGTGAAGGGGAATTTCGAGCAGCAGTGCGTCTCCCTATTGCGTCCCAAACATGTTCTATGAGATTGAAATCAGGGGAGCGTCCTGACCACTCGATTCGAAAAATATTCTCGGTCTCCAGAAGTACTTCCACTGCTTGTGTACGATGTACTGTGGTATAAACATCCATAAAAATGAGATACTCGTCAATAGCACAATGAAACATGAAGCTGAAGAACTTCGTTGCAATGTCATAATCCCTTTTTCCAGCACTTGTAACTCGCTGCGTCCATTAAGCATAAAGTCACCCCACACTATGAACCCACCCCAGCCGTATCACTCCCTTTCAAGAACATGGCCATGGTAAGCAGAATCAATTTTATGCCAGATCAAGTGTCGTCTAGAATCGGAGGAAAGACTATAACGTCTCTCATGTATAAAGAGTACATTAGCCCCCCCCCATTCGTGTCTTGTCTAATTTTTTGGATTCAACACCACTGAAAACGTGCTCTACGATGAGTTGTGAAAAAAGGGACTCAGATTACTGACCTTCGGGTATATAGGCCTACTCGTCGTAGATGTCTTGCTACAGTTTGTCCATATATCCGTACCTGTGATTGAATGGAGCCGACTTGCAAGCTGACCTGCCGCGGTGCGTCGATTACGTTTTGCTGTTATAACCAAAAATCTGTCTTCATGCTCCGTGGTAGAACGAGCGTGACCTCTTAACAAAAAGTCTGGAACCATGGGCGTCAGCAGAAAATTTTTCAGGGGGGGTGGAAGCTTGGAGGCAAATAATTACATCAATACATTTTTATTTAATTATTTAATTCTTTTTCACAAGTAGATCCGTTTGTTCCTCTCTGCAGACGCCCATGTCTGGAACACGTTCCATTGGCTTGAAACCTTGCCCAGAGCCTGGATTCAACGCTACGTGAGATTCCAAACTCTCTGGGCAATATCAGTCATTCTGCGGCCTTCTTCAAGGGTTCCAGTAATTCTTTCTCGCTTGAAATCATCTAGATGATGTCTTTGAGACATTAAAAGACACCCAAGTTTGCAACTTTATTCCTTCACGACAAGAGTTCCTTCAAAAACAATTCACTTAGCGCAGCCTTTTGCTTTTTATCCTGTTGAGTGCTACCACGTGACCCCTTTGCACGCGATTCAAAAATTTGAATGTGTGTACCCGCTTTCTAATCGAAATTTTCCGTTATATAAATTGCCACAAGCTGATTCTTCCGAATTTGCGGTTGTAATCTTTAGAAATAGTGTTCATCCTTAAGTATTGGACGCCGGTGGACATGTAAGGAACTCCGACACACGATGTCTGCATTTATATATAAAGGGTTTCACAAAGCTTTAGGCCACAGGTTGGTATCTTGGCTGGGCACACTTTCCACAAAATGCTATTAAAACGAACACAAGTATTTGGCCTGTTCCCGTACCAAAATGGCGGTCATTTTCGGTAACGAAGTTAGAAGTGTTAATATCGCCCTCAACCCAAGTTCAAACTTCCAAAAGACTCTAATTAGGGGAGGGAGATAATATTGGGACTCTGTTGTCCAATCCGCTCTTTGCACTTCCATTTGCTCAAACCATTTCGCCGGGATCCTTGGAAATAAAAGCAGCTTTGTGGAAATGACCCGATGAGTATCTACGAAGCTTTCTAACGGACGTAAGAAATAAAATTCTCAATCTCATCAGCTGACTAAGCGATTTGTTACTGCAGTACTGTAGTTTCTTTTAAATTGGCAAAGAATTTTTAACACGTGAGATTGTAATTAAATGTTTGCTGCCCCTTCCATTTGCTTGCTGTTACGGTTTGCCAAGTATTTAACACTTACTGTGAAGTATTGTGTCACACACACACACACACACACACACACACACACACACACACAGAGAGAGAGAGAGAGAGAAAACTGTCACATGTTTTCAGATGTCTCGTAATGGAAAACATAACCCATAAAATATGGGATTTTTACGGCTTTAATGATTTATCTCCAAAATGCAATTGGACCAATAGAATTGTGCAGCCTACCATGAAACAAAAGTTAAAAGACGTTCGTTTCCATTTAAAGCTTTCCTGATCACGATATCACCCGAATCTAAGAAGTCACCGTGTTGGGATTCATTAAGTACCCATTCGGTGGTTTATTTCTGACACGCACAAAACCGGCGCCGTGTATAGTTAATAGATGCTCGAAGGGTGCTATTTAATTCTTTGCCGTGATGGCCCATGAAGAAAGATTGCAGGTTAGGTACAACAATAATAACCAAGCACGCCACATTGTATCGAATTCTTCGGTAACCATAGAATTATTTTTCACTTGCTGCACTAAAATATCCGCTTGGAAGCGCTGAATTATGTACGTAATAATGAAAGATTTTCCACTAGAGAGTTTCCATGGGAGGAACAAGAGATCGGAAATACGCATAAGTGGGTGTACGTCCAGACACAGTTTACTCTGGACACGTATTTGAGGGGGGGGGAATCATAAACGACGCATATTATGTCAGAGACATTTATTGAAAACTGCTACAACCATCACGTATTATTGATGCAAGTTCCCTAGGGAATCTCATTAATCTTATAACCCATGTTTTTGACTCTGCTTTTTATATTGTTCCAATCAGTGGTACATAAGCACTGCGACACTGCAGCACTCCCAAGGAAAAAACGAAAAAATTAAATTTTGTGTGTGTTTATAAATAATAACAATGCTTATAACATTACATAAATGCAATGCAACACGTTAAAGGGTTTACAGCTTATGTTTTGACATTGATTAAATAGTTAATAATTTGAATTGTTTATTTAACGCTTTAGATTACGAAACAAATGCACTGCGATCTAACGCAATTGTCGGAATTATCACATTCGGCCAATTGCAGCTAGACTCGCCGATACTCATTGCACGTCACAAGTGATTCCGACACTGCTCGTTCGGGCAGTGTATCATATGCTTGAGCGCGTTATTTCTGTGAGCTACGAAACTTTTATTATTGCTGTTTGTTCGTGGTGAGGGTGAAATATTTTTAATGAAGCAATTTTTTAATATGTAAATTTATTTAATAAATTGGTTATTGATTAGGGAATTTTTATTTTATTTTATTATTATGAACCTGTGTAGCTCAGTGGATGTGGCGTTTGCACACCACGGCGCTTGGCCGCACGAAGGAAGACTTGGTTTCGAGTCTAGTCGGCGACTAGAGGAAATTTTTCTAAGCCTTTTTTCGACCGGTTCCCGAGTTAGTCGATCTCTGGCACGGGCAAGCGGGTTTTTCCTCCCGGAAACTCAGGTTTTTCGTCCTGTAAGCTCAAGAAAATCGACCGTAGAACCCACATTATTTCAGACATTAAATATATTGTGTCAGGGTTAGGGACCACGAGATGGCGGCACATTTGAGCCGTCTCTCTTTACTGTGTACCGCTTAATTAGTGATAGCCTTTGGCCATCTATCTCTGATTGGTACCAGTGGAGATTGAACTGCCCACTCAGTCTCCAAAAGTTAGATAGGGCTAAATGGCCTCGCCTACTCCCCGTATACGGGAATCAACAGGCGTTAGCTGATTATTATTATTTTTATTTATTTATTTATTTTATTTTATTTTATTATTATTTTTTTTTTGTATATGCAGCAGTGCCCCCCACTTAAAATTTTCACCGGCCGCCACTGGTTCCAATCATATATAGTGTAAACGATACATTTGAAACAAAACAAAAAAAAAAAAAATAAAAGAACTTGTTCGCTATCTTAGTGGAGCAGTTTTATCTTTAAGAAAAACTAAAAACTATTCAAAAAGAGATGATGAGTGTGGCGCAGATTGATGTCTACATAATCTGCTTAGATACCAACAAAACACGAATACAGTGGTGGTTTATACTTTTTTTTTTTCTCCTTTACAGAAAGCCCAAAGACGAGAGATTGTTTATAACTACTGTTTGTCAGTGAACCGGATATGTTGTCAAGTTCCTTCCTATTCACCACAATTGGCTTCCTGTCTAATAATAATAATTAAACTCTCATTGTGAGAAAAGTATTTTTGATGCACTTCAACAGTAATGTCTCTATCAGTAATAAATGGCCTTTATGGCTTCTGAAAGACCGGACGTTAATATCTGGCAAAAGACAGCAGGAAACGTAAACAAACGTTTAATGATGTTACTATTTATGCATCTGCATATATAATCAAGTGAGAGTTGACTGAATGGATTTTGATGAAATTTAGAATAGCGTTTGTTTACTGCATTCAATGCATTGTATAAACATGAGTCATACAAGACCTGCGGTTGTACTTGATGTGTCCTGTTAAAAATTGCTGCTTATTATTAGCAGAGAAAACAGCAACAATAGAATCAGTTGTATACTCTCGCAGGCATGAGAGTATGAGAGTATACAATTGATAAAAATGTGATAATTACTTTTATTTAGACGTATAAATTTGTAGCAAAAATGTGTTTTGTTTTTTAGTAGTGAATTTCACCTCTCCATATAATGTTTATAATAACATATTTAACATGTTAGTAAATGTACACCATAATATTTCCTGAATAAACAAATAACAAAAAGGTATGATTGAAAGCGAGATTAATAAACTGGAGGTACAGCCACTCTTATCAAAAGCTATATCAATCATCACTCAATAACCAACCCTACTACCACCAACCTCGAAATCACAGGAATCAATGTTCTCACAAACTCAATTGGGAACCTCAAAATTTTTTCTGCTTACAACCCTCCATTAAAGACATTATTGACCTCAGATCTGGATGCCATCCTTGGAGTAAAAGGACCGATCATCATCGCTGGAGACCTCAATGCAAAGCATCCTGCTTGGAACAGTAAATCCACTAACAAAAATGGTCGTATCCTTTCTAGCTACACAGGATTAAACCATGCTGTTGTGGCTGGACCTACCGAACCAACTCATCTCAGTACATCTGGCACTGCTGACATCTTGGATATAGCCATCCTGCAAGACATTAAACTACAGTACAGCCTTACATCACTAAACGAGCTGTCGTCGGATCACAACCCAATTCTACTGCAATTGGGAGAACAAGAATGCCTGTCTCCTCCTCATTCAGGCATATCGTGGGAGAGATTGTCTAAAGCACTTCGGGATCAAATAGGACCCGTCCCACACATATGCACACCAGAAGATGTGGATTCTGCAGTGACTAGCCTCACCCAACAGATTAAGTCCGCTATAATGGTTGCAACCTTCCAGAAACCTGTTCCCAAGCCTGATCGTTTGCCTGAGGACATTATGGACCTGATCAGAGAGAAGAACAGAGCTAGGAAGAGATTTCGTAACACTCGCGCTCCTCAGGATAAGACAGTGCTTAATAGATTGAATGGAGCAGTAAGAGATGCACTTAAAACGCATAGAAACGAAGTTTGGGATAAAAAGTTAGCCTCTATCTCACCTATTGATCACTCTATCTGGGGCCTACTGAGAAACATCAAAAACAAAAACAGATCCCTCCCCCCTATAATCTCAAACCAGGGCCTAATCCACACAGATGCAGATAAGGCAGAAGCCATACTTAAAAATCTTGAGGATCAGTGCAAACCATCTTATAACAACATTGATTTCAATCATCTGTATAAAATCCACAGACAGGTTAGACATGCACTAAACCTCCCGGATACCAGTGCTGATCATATTGCACCCGCATCACCTGTTGAATTATATGATATTATTAAAAAACTTAAGAACAATAAAGCTCCTGGACCAGACAGCATCTCAAACAGGGTGATCAAGCTGCTGCCTCGAAAAGCTATAGTGCATCTGACCAGTATAATAAATGCAATCTTAAGACTTCACTATTTTCCTTCCACCTGGAAACTGGCTGATGTGATTCCTATACATAAGCCAGGCAAAGACCCACACTTACCGCAGAATTATCGTCCAATCAGTCTCATCTCCAACCTGGGTAAGATTGCAGAGAAGGTCATCCTCTCACGACTCCAAACCTCAATAAATGACCTAAACATCCTCCCTAAAGAACAGTTTGGTTTTCGGCAACACCATAGTACTACCCAGCAAATCCATAGAATTGTGGAATATATCATCACCAGCTACAACTGGCGCCAGTACACAGGAGCTGTTTTCCTAGACCTATCTAAAGCATTTGATAAAATTTGGCATTTTGGACTCCTGCACAAACTTATCTCAGCCGGCATCTCACTAAAAATGGTTCATCTAATCCGTTCATATCTTCAGAATAGATCAATGCAAGTTAAAATTAACGGTTCTATATCGTCCCAGCGCCATATCTTTGCTGGAGTGCCACAGGGATCTCTACTGGCTCCATTGCTGTTTTCTGTATACATGTCAGACATCCCTCACAATCCGATGACTTCCATTTTAGCGCTGTATGCGGACGATACGGCAATACTAACCAGATCCCTCAGACCCCACTTCGTTACTAGAAAGCTTCAAGAAAACATTCTAAAGCTGGAGGGTTGGTTCTCTAGGTGGAGATTGGAAGTCAACCCCCTGAAAAGCTCAGCGGTTCTTTTCTCAAAAAGGCCAATGTCTCCTGCAGGAGATGTGTTACTATTCAATACTAAAATTCCCTGGCAGACAGAAACAAATTACCTGGGTGTAATTCTCGACAAAAAGCTATCTTTCAACCAACATATCAAGTCTGCATGTGCAAAAGCATCTAAAGCCATAGCTCAGATTTACCCGCTAATTAATAGAAATAGCAAGCTCAGCAACAGAATCAAATTGCAACTTTACCAGATGACGATTCGTCCCATAATCACCTATGCCTCTCCAGCCTGGAGCCACACCTCTAACGCTAACATTATCAAGATTCAGCGTGTGCAGAACAAGTGCTTGAGAATGATTCTGAACGCCCCGTGGTATGTTAGAAACAGCCAGCTCCATAGAGACACAAATATTCCATATATTCTCTCTTATCTACAATCCTTAGCTTCCAAGTTTTTTCTAAAGACGTCCACACACCCCAATGATTTGATTCAACAAGCTGCAGCATATGAGCCAACGGACATATTCAAATATAGAAGACCAAAAACTATATTAGCCTCCTATAACGATGCATAATCTCCATGCCCATTCAGGGCGAGCAAACTGCTCGTAAATTTTACCCTCACTGTAACCACGACAGATAGCGGGGAATATGAAAAGCATCTTGCTTCACCCTTAAAGACATAAATGTCAATTGTCAATTGAGATTAATAAACGGTGATGGATTGATTAAGGAATAATCAATCGACCGTGAGATGCGGTTTAATTCAATCTAATACCTTGGAGGGTAATGGATGGCAATGCTGTAGCCAATGAAGTTCTAACTGAGGCTCGGCTATTGCTGTTACCCTCCTGCCATGATCAGAGCTTTAATTGCTCAATAACACCTTATCCATACACTGTCCTCTACAGATAACGGGGAAGATGAAAAGCATTCTTGCTTCGCCCCTTTAAGCCAGTCCTTATAAGGACTATAAGAGATTAATAAACGAAGAAGAAAGAATCAATCGACCGTGAGATGCGGTGATTGATTTTATATGAGATGCCCATATATAGGGTAACGGATGGCAATGCTGAACCAATGAAGTTTAACTGAGGTCGGCTGTTGCTGTTATCCTGGGTTAATGAGTTCGCTCTCTTAGGTTTGGCCCTAAGGGAGCACTTTGAGTCTCCGGGGAAAGTGTTCTCCGGCACGGCCCGCTGAGGGGCTTTGTCGGTGAATTATTTTCCTCGGAATATGAGCGGTTCTGCTCAGTGGTCGGGGAGCCCGTCACTGAGTGGAACCAATGCTGAGATTAGGACGGTCTTTCGCCCACTATGGAGTGGCCTAGAGATCGTCCGTATTTTTGAGATTTCACCTTTACTTACATAGTCGGTGATTGATTTTATATGAGATGCCCATATAGGGTAACGGATGGCAATGCTGAACCAATGAAGTTTAACTGAGGTTGGGCTGTTGCTGTTATCCTGGGTTAATGAGTTCGCTCTCTTAGGTTTTGCCCTAAGGGAGCACTTTGAGTCTCCGGGGAAAGTGTTCTCCGGCACGGCCCGCTGAGGGGCTTTGTCGGTGAATTATTTTCCTCGGAATATGAGCGGTTCTTCTCAGTGGTCGGGGAGCCCGTCACTGAGTGGAACCAATGCTGAGATTAGGACGGTCTTTCGCCCACTATGGAGTGGCCTAGAGATCGTCCGTATTTTTGAGATTTCACCTTTACTTACATAGTCGGTGATTGATTTTATATGAGATGCCCATATAGGGTAACGGATGGCAATGCTGAACCAATGAAGTTTAACTGAGGTTCGGCTGTTGCTGTTATCCTGGGTTAATGAGTTCGCTCTCTTAGGTTTTGCCCTAAGGGAGCACTTTGAGTCTCCGGGGAAAGTGTTCTCCGGCACGGCCCGCTGAGGGGTACTTGCCGGTGAATTATTTTCCTCGAAATATGAGCGGTTCTGCTCAGTGGTCGGGGAGCCCGTCACTGAGTGGAACCAACGCTGAGATTAGAACGGTCTTTCGCCCACTATGGAGTGGCCTAGAGATCGTCCGTATTTTTGAGATTTCACCTTTACTTACATAGTCGGTGATTGATTCATTCAATCCAATATCCTTGGAGGGTAATGGATGGCAATTCTGTAGCCAATGAAGTTCTGAGGCTCGGCTATTGCTGTTACCCTCCTGCCATGATCAGAGCTTTAATTGCCCAATAACACCTTATCCCTACACTGTCCTCTACAGATAATGGGGAAGATGAAAAGCATTCTTGCTTTGCCCCTTTAAGCCAGTCCTTATAAGGATAAGGAGATTAATAAACAAAAGAACTAATGCCACAATCGAATCTAGTTAGCCACAGGTAATAATATGCTATGGATCTATAACATTTTATGGATGGAATTAACAAAAATTTCCAACATACCCCCCCCACATACACACACTCCACAATATTTGACCTTGATGTATTGTAGATTTTATTTTATTTATTTATTTTTACATCCTTGTGAGGTTAACTAAAATTATCTCTTTACTTTTTTTCCCACCAGTGTGTTACACATTTCCCAGTAAAGATCGCCATGTTTTTAGTATCCATTTTCTACCATAAGATACTTCCCTTACTGAACAGTGTGGTTTTTCCGATCTAGCCAATAGCAGATTTATTCATACACAAATTTCTATTAGTGTCAACGCATTTGCGTTGTTTATTAAACTTATATAACCACCACATAAATAAAAATCGATGTCGAACGTTTCCCAGCAGACCAAAACTACCGGAAATCACATGACCTGTTCAGAACACCCATGGAGTCGATTGTTGCACGCATTGGACACGCAGTCGTGGCAAAACTGCTTTGACGCCACTTCGAACAAGCACAGTTAAGTCGCATTACGAGAAACAAGTAGATCTAATTGCAGGGGGTTTCTTGATGTCTTCATCTAAGTTTTGTTTACTTTCTTCGGGCTCAAGAAACAGCAGATAAGAACCTGTTGCTAAGTAGGCTTCGTTAGGAAGTCCACGAATAACAATATGCAATGCCGACACATACACACTGAGAACGTGCTACCAGCTGTGAGCGATCATTTTTTCGAAATAATTATCATGCGCTTCGCAAAAACATACGTCTAACATTTAAACACGATAATAAAAATCAGTAAAAATGTGATGGATCACTGTAGTGACCTTGCGAGGGGGTCCCCGTGCAAAGACCACAATAATTTTGGCGTGAACCGACAATGGGCATTGACAAATGGGTTCACAGGTCGATAAAAAGCTGTTAAGATACGAAGGCGGCCCATAAATCGCTGTAGATGACACGGGATAAATTACGGCCTAACTTGGACTCGACCGCCGGTCTGCCACTTAAATAGTCTCCTCCTTCAAAAATGGAATCTCGGCCGATAGATAGCTGCTCCGTATGAAGAGTTCTCCAAGGGGGGATCAAACCGTCATGGACGCATTTGTTTTAATCTTTATTAATGAATTCGATGTGCGACGCAAAGGGAAAATAAATAATCCGGGAGATTTGTTTGATGCTTCCAAAGCATTAAAAATCGCGACCCAATTGTTCTACGAAAAATAAAAAATAAAAATTTAGGATAATTCCCTATGCCTGTTCTTTGTCTAATATTATAATTTTACTAAAGATTAGCATTTTAAATATAATCCATTATCATTTTGTTGACTTGTAGGTGTGGTTCATTTCTAGGACGCAAGATGGCGCAACTATCGATTTTTTTTTTTTAATGAATATTTATGAAAGAGGCTCCTTTCTATGCAATTTATATGATCATAATAAAATCGAAATAAAAGAGGTTTCTCGACCATACAGTCTTTTTCAAATAAATAGTTATTCAGAGCTGTCTTGGAGCATTTTGCCGAACATGTTTTATTAAGTTTTGCATTGATATACGTAATTTAAATTGAATAAGATAGTAAAAATTTGTCACCTTTCTTTAGCTCCTTTCCGAAGTCAGGGATAAATACCAGGAGTATAGGGGGGGGGGGGGGGAGAGCTCTCTGGAACACAAAGTTAAGAGCCTTCAGAAAAATGTCACCAAGATCGTAAGGCATTTGTTATATCTTTATAAAAAATCAAAGTACAAAACCAAAAGTGGCAATTATAATTTTTTTTTAATAATGTTTAATAGTTCATAAGCATTTTCTGAGACATTCCAGATTATTTAAATTCGCCTTTTCAAATTTTTGAGATTTTCTTTCAAGAACTCAATTTAGAGCCTCTGAACATAACTCCGACATCACTTATTGGTTTTTAAAAGTAGTTCAAAATATTCTACTCGCATCTATGAAATTTGAAATGTACTGATAGTATATTTTCAATTTACAAGTAATTTTTCTTTGCCCAACTCAGACAAGAATATTTTTAAGTACTCATCTGCGATCACATATATCGTTCTAGTCATGTTGTCAGTTATCAAACTGAACGAGTCTACCAAGGGAAGGGTTTACGCAAATCATCCCCCACCTCCCACTTACGCCACGTTGTTTATGATAAACATTAATGTTAATTATAAAGCAAGGGATGGAAAGAAGGGGAAAGAGAAACAGCGGAATACACAATTACCGTAGTAAGTGAAATTAGTTATTTGGTCACAGCACTGGTCCCTTGACGATCTAGAAATAGGGGAGGAAAACTAAGGAGTGCCATCACTCACCCAATGTCACCTGCACAACGCCACACTATTATCTGCATTGCTAATGTCCTCATTAGGTAAATTTCCTCTGGTGATTGTAATCTGGATGGAGGAACTGCGTCTGCATCATATAACCAGCGAATGACACATGTATTAGTTTGTAATGGCCAACGGCTTTTAGTTGAGGGAGGGAGAGAGAGAGACAGAGAAATAGACTATTATATATTGATGATGCTTACCCTAGAATAGGTTTTGATAAATGAGGTGGAAATTTATAAAATACACTCACGAAACAACAACAAGAAGAATTTAACAACCAGATAAATCTCCTAATGCATTACAATCAACGATAGTTTGGACAGAGATATACATCATAAAATGTACTTCTCTCGTCATCCAGAAATAATAATTTAAAAAAAAAAATTTGGTTAATGAAAACAAATAACTTGAACAAGGTATAGAATAGAAAATTGCATGATATTGATAATAAACAAGCGACAAAGTAAATTATAAAGGCTGACAAATGCGCAATCAAATGGCTATGGTTGTGCGCAGTACCGGAAGTGACGCGTATTATAGTTAAGCGACCTCTAGCGAGGTCTTATCAGAGATAAACTAGCATAAACAATGAGTAATGAAATTAACATGGTTATGTGCAGTACCGGAAGTGACGCGTTTTATAGTTAAGGGACCTTGCTAGAGGTCGCTTAACTTTATGTTAGTTTATCTCTGATAAACTAACATAAACTAACCAGAAGGGATAAAAAGGGTTTTAGCATGAAGTTTCATTTTAAGGATTCTATTATTATGAAAGAATTTCTGCAAATAAATAAACGATCCGTTAAAACGTTTCCTATGAGGAAAAGTTCACACTTAAAAGCCACCTAATCAATAACGTGGAATATTTCACACAGCAAGTCATTAAATGGTCGACCGTCTGTTAATGACAAATCATAATTGCGATCGATTTAAAAAAGAGCATACGATTCGCAATTTTTCCAACTTTCGAGAATACTGTCAGAAATGCCATCTGCAAACATGTTAAGAACAAACACCGGACTGACTTGTAGCAAACGATCAGTTTTGGGGGGTTTAAACAATGGTAGTGAAATTACTTGTCATAAACTCTCGGGTAAGCATCATTACGAACACAGCGTAATTAAAATGTTAGACACATGATAAAGAATTTCTTCGCATTAATAGATTTGAGGTAAAAGACAAAGCAGGATGTAAGGTTGAAACTAAAATAACATTGCAAATATAATATTTTTCAATTAAATCAGCATCTAAAATAATAGTATTATAGCATTTTTGTGTAAAACATAGTTTTGTTGCAACACCAAAATATTTTATTCATTAATGTCTTTAATAAAAGCTCTTTTTTTTTTTTTTTTTTTTTTTTTTCCCCTCCTTGCAGTGTAAGCATTGTAAGCCTAACGGGAAAGAAGAAGAAGAAAGGCATCATCATCGTTATAGATGCGAATCCCAGTGCAATATCTATTGGCTTGCGGCACTCCATCCAGATTACAGGAACTCAAAATCTCATATTCTTCTTTGATTTATACTCATAATTCTTTATCAAAGTACTACACAATGATTCCCTCTAGTAAGTGACATTGTCTGATTATTTATTACAAAGAAATGAAATTCAGGCCATAAAATGAAATCATAATAAACCTTAATACACAAGACGCTTTCCTGTACCCACTTTTGAAATACTCAAAAAGAATTTTTTTTTTTTTTTTTTGCTTACTTCCATATAAAATATTTCGAGAGAGAGTATAATACTTAATCTTGATAGCAAAGAGCATTGTGAAAATCAATTCAAGTGCTCATTTATCTCTCCGGGGATTTCCCACAATGGTCATTCGTTCTCGTAACGCCTTTTTTTTTTTTAGTGTAATTTGGTCTCAAGAGATCACGTAGAACAATTCGGTGTTTCCATCTACCTAATTGTTATTAATAACCTTGAACGGATAAGAATCATGTTAAATAAGACATCAGAAAAACATTCCCGAGGAGCAACAAATATTGATTACATTTCTAGCAGGATTGCCAAGAAGAAAACGAAACTTAGAAGGACCATAATTTGAACCTAGAGTCAGATGAGATTGAAGGACATAATTTTTGCCCAAACAATAAAGAACATCTGGATTTGGACCCAACAGCCTTTAATAGAGTTTCTGTAATAACATCTCCAATATTCTATTGGAGATTACAAGGTTTTTTGTGTTGTTGAGAACGAATCCATTGCGGCGAACAGAAAACAGACACATCGGTAGATTATACCATTAAAATAATAGCCAAAATAAGAGAATCCACTGGGAGTACTGAGACAGAATTACCGAAATAGGAAAACTTTGTTGGTATTTTATAGACAGAATAATAAAACACAGTAATAATGCTATCCTTTAGTAGTAAAAAAAACTCATATACCGAGGCACTGAACCCTCACATGACTGAGTACAAATTGATAGCATTTAGAAGCTTTAACTCAAACCAATTATTTAAATGTAGAGACATTTTAGATATGCTAATGAATGAATAATTTAAAGTACTATTTTTTTTCTGAATCATGTTACATCGAGTTCTTTCTAATGAATTGATAGTTACTGTATTGCGAAGTTTGAAAACAATAGCAGTAGCGAGGAGCTGGTTATAGACAGTTGCTTTACGAGTGGCATTTTCTAACCTTCTCCCTTCATGGCATACCATCCTAAAGAATATTAAAAATGTACATATGACGTAGCCGAAGACTTAATGGGGGGGGGGGACAGTAAGTAAACTCATTTTTTATTAGTTGGTTTTCCCTTCCTTAAAATAAATGAGAACATGCACACACCTAACCGCCTTCGCTCACTCAAGCGAATTCTAGCCACACGAACAAAAAGAGACTTAGCTGAATCATACCATCAATATCTAAAAGACATTGGCTACGTGGTGTAGTAATATGCGCGAGAATCGCTTTTTGCTTGCTGAAAGTTTATATGTATTAAGATGCTAAAGGATTTAACTAATTACGAAGGTTGAGGAAGAGTCACCAATACGACGAACTGAAAATATGAGTGTGGCATGTAGGTGGCAGCAATGGCATGGTTAAAATCAGTCATATTATCCAACGGCATTTATTTAATTGTGATAGATGGAGTAGTTAGATGAAATGGTTATTCAGTAAGTTTTCAATATGCCCATAAAAAACCAGTGCGCTTGTGCATCAAAATTGAGGTTATAATATTTATACAAGCATTAAGCAATCCTTATGTTACATGAAGGACAGGACAAAGTGATTGAATCCTGTCATCTGTTCACTAATACAAAAAGACCATTTTACACTATCTGTAGATTAAGAATACCTGGTTGATGTGCGGGATCTGGGACAACTTATGACGACTGCTAGCCAACTGGTAGCGAACTTTTTTATGGCATTAGATATTTAATTTAAAAAGACCACTGTATTACTAGTTTGTATTAGGCAGGGACAGTGATCAACTTATAGTTCTTCCTCGGATTAGAATCCCAGCTTGTTTAGTGAGTACATCATGATAACAATAACTTTTTATTTGCTTTTTTTTGTGCTGTAAATATGTAATTGGTGTAAAAGTAGTTCGATGATACAATTTTAACACTGATAATTCCGTTTTAAGGATTAGTTTAAATTCCAATTAAAATATTTGATAAAAGTTTAGTAATGAAAGTACATACAGTGAATCTAAGAAGGTATTCCTGCATTTTACAAAGCACATCCTTTGGTTTGGAGAGAATAAGCAACCACCAGAAACACGCGAAAAAAAATATAACGTTAAAAAAGAAGGAGATGGCAAGTATAAGAGCCATTAATACAACGATTCAGTTTATTTTGGAAACCATTCAAGTTTACAGTCTTCTTTTCCCGAATATACACGTTTCTTTTTCTTCCTTTTAAATATTTACATACTTCCAACTGATTACTAGAATAGTTTTATTCTGTACGATGTGTTCCGTGTCTGAAAAGATCCCATTGTCCATTTTATCGCAAAATAAACGAGCATCCCCCCCCCCCGAAAGTATTATCAGGAAAAGCATCGAGACTTTTATTTTTCACCCCGAAAAAAAAAAAAAAAAAAAAAAAAATTCAATTTTGAAAACATTTCTCACGCGCGTTGGCTCCTCTTTCGGTAAATATTCTTCAAGGCTGTATACAGTGAATGGCTTTTCATAACATTAACTACCGGTCTTGCACAATGTTGCTTTATCCTTACAAAGTTCTGTTTAAATGGCTCCAATTACTTGTGTGGCAATGTTCTAGACAGGCGAGTTTTCATCTTGAATTTCTTTGATGGTATTTTGCTCACAGGTGAATATTCACAACATTATGGGACTCCATCTAGGCGTTATTTCAAAAAAGCGCCACTTGTAGAACGCTAAAATGACCTCTTTTAATACAATACCGCTCGAGAGGTAATTGAGTTTCGGGAGAATTCTATTTGAAATAAACCAGTAATGGGCACGCACCTGCCGGCAAGTTACGATGTTGTTTTTGTGCTTTTTTTTAAAAAAAAACCATGTTGAGCAAGCAGAAAAATTCCATTTTAGTTGTTTGTCACGAATTTTGACCACGAAGAGGTTAGCCGATTTGCCTGCAGCTAAGTGAAGTTTTAGAATATCTTTAACAAAGTTTTTAAACTTGCATATAAGACTTACTTTGAATGGAATAGCTAGTTATAGGCTTCTTACACAGGAGAAGATTAATTCTAGCATTCCTTCTCTTCTTCCTCTTTATTTATTTATCACTGAGTACCAGATATAAAGTACACGGTGGTAGTAATCATCGCAACGAAACACGTATCTCGCACAAGTATCAAAAGTATCTCATTTATAAATCTTTTTAAAAAAATCATAAGATTAAAAGACAACCTAAAAACGTCGACGGCAGCAAAAATATTTTGTACCAACTTATGCAAGAAAAAGTATTAAATCTAAAAAAGAAAAGCACTAAATTTTTACTAGCTTTCGTTTCACTCTATTTAGGGCATTTTACGAATACAGGAATCTTTGAAATTTATTCGTTTGAAAACTTGGCTAAAGAACTGAAGGATAAACATTTGACCTTAAAGTGTCTAATGTCTCTTTCAGGAACTTCAATAATATCTTTTCTAAACTCATTAGAAGGGCTTCCACTCTCGCCCCTAGATATACATTTTCTGTGTCTAAAAACGGACCATTGTCAGCTGGATTTATCTTTTCAATTGGTGCATTTGTAACATATTGAGATTTCATTAAATATTTCATGATCATTTTCAATTTATCTCCTACTGATGAAATTAGAAGATGTAAAGGATGAATGCTAAGAAGATAAAATATGCCTTAATTAAGGAATTTTGTAGTGCAGTTAAACCTGATTTGGCTTATTCAATACCATCTCATGATAAAGTATCCATTGTTCTACCATTCTTTGCGCAACATCATGCATTGAGAGCCAACGAGTTTTACCCAACCTCAGCAAATTGTTTAATCAATCTCTTCAGCCTCCATTTTAGTTATCTTGGGTAGAAATGACATAAATTTATTTCGTTCAATGGTATCGCTTTCTTTTCCCGTGAATAGAGCTGTAAAGTGTTTGTGGGAAACCCTCAGTAAGTCTGTATCTTCTTGCAATGTTTCCCCTTCATAATGCAGAGCCCTTATCCTTCTCCTTTCGTTGCTGTCTCTTTCGAACAACCAGGCAGTGGATGTTTTGCCTTCATCATTTTCTACAGCTTTTAAACGCACCCGTAACCATGCACCTTCTATTTCCTTGTTTTTAATTCTTTTATTTTTTAATAAATTTTTTTCTGCTTTTACTTGTCTGTTTGTTCTGTCTGAGTAGTATAAGCTAGATAACTTTTCAAGATCTTCCTGTTCCTTCTTTTGCTGATTCTTTATTTTACTTCCTATTTTCCCACGCATTGATTCGGTTTCATGTTTTTCAGCTTCTACTATTATATTTTCTACTTCCGTATTAAATTCACTTTCCTCTGATAGCTTTTCCATAATGGAGAGTTCCGATTAATAAATGTTTTTAGTTTTTCTTTTTGCGAATACGGAAGTTTAGATTCTACTATGTGGTGATTACTGAATACGACTGGAGTATGTTTAACATTCTTTACAGTTATTCCTCGACAGATTGAAAGGTAAATTCTGTCTATTTCTAGATGCATTGCTCGGAGCGAAGTGGGTGAATTCTTTTTTCATCGGATATAAAAACCTGAAACCATCAGTAAGTCCACAATCTTTAAAGATATTAGTGTATTCCTTCTGTGGTACTTCAGTTATTTTCTCTTGGTCGTCTTCTAACTTATGTTCTATAAAATTCATGTCCCCTGCAACTATGGCAATGCTTTTTTGCAATAGATGATATTTCATTTGTTTCCAAAATATTTTTTCTGCAGGTTTTGTTGGTCCATATATTAATAAATGTGCATACTTTGTTTTCTACTACTATATCTGTTTCTAAAACTTTATGCCTTATGGGTACCTCATGAGAAAATAACTGAATGTCTGGGTTGCGTTTCATTAGAGTTATCAGTCCACCACTTTTATTATTACTTGCAGATTCGTGGGTTAAGCTATAATGGGCAGTTATTCTTTTTCAAAAATTTTAATGGGTCCTATATAGCAAATTTTTGTTCCTTGTAGCATTATAATATCTGGAAAAGATTTAAATATTTGGTTTACTAATAAATTTTGAGTATTCTTATGATTTAGACCAGCGTTCTTCGATCTTTTTACACCTGCGGACCGGGGAAAATAGGAGAAATATTTCGCGTACCGGCTGACGGCTAAAACAGAAACATAAACCAATGTAGATAGTATTTTATCTAAAGGACACTCGTTTCCACTGGGGATATATTTTTTTTTACTTCTCTCTGCATTTTAATATTACCAGTGATTTCCGGAACACCCTTTGTTTCTTCATTTTTCTCAATTTGACTTATTTCCTGTTCAAACTCTGTCTCCACGGTAGTTATACACATTTTGTGTTTTGTTTTTTTATACTTTCGTCTTTTTTCCCAATTTTCTCAATCTCTTGTTCAGATTATACTTCCATGGCATCATCTTTGGGTGTATCTGGATACCTTTTATCATCTTCTGCTTCATTTTTTCCCAGTAGTTTCTGTCACAGTATAAGTATTTGTCTGAATACCTGTAACATTGCTTTCTTGTCCTGAATCCTTTCTTCTTGTGTCTGTAGATTTATTGCTGTTTCATTATCGTGCACGTCATCTTTCACTTCTTCTATTTCATTCATTTCCTGATATCCATTTTCCTCCTTAAACTCGATGTAGATGTGCTTCCTATACAATTATCAGCAGTATGTCCGGTGCGAAAGCAATTCTTGCATTTTGGTTCCAGACATTGCCTTCTCAGATGACCCGTTTTCTTACACCTAAAGCACGAGGGGGGGGGGTCTTCCTGGAATCACCACAATTCCAGGAAGACCTCAATTTTCACTCCGTTTAATTCTATAATAACTTTCTTTTTATTGCTGAGAACATGTGCCAATCATCATTTTTAATCGTAGCGATATTGTCTATAAACGTTTACCATATTTTTTCAAACTGTAATGCAACCAATTTCTTTGGCACATCCGGTGGCATCCAGTGCACGAGAATTTCTACTTTCCTGGGAGAATTTATATTAATAATTTTGGACGTTCCGTTTCTTTTAATGTTGCCCATATTCGTAAACCACTTCTATCCTTTAAAAAATTAGCGTTTAAGGAAACGCTAATTTTTTAAAGGATAGAAGAAAGACATAATTGTACATCAATTGGCCAAGGTGCCATACGTCACTTACTTTCCAAAGCCCTTTATTATATCTTCCTCTGTATAAGCACCAAAATTAAGGTCACATTTCAAGATAACTGTCTTTGACCAGTCCATGTCCGTGGATAAGTTTAACGACTTTAAAAGATCTAAATTACTAATTGCAGAATTCACCGATTTCGTTTCGGTAATAAATTCTCTTTGCCATTACTCTTGGTTGATTTGGCCGGTTTAATCTTATTATTTTCCATTTTCATGTTTTCTGAATTTAACGATAAACGAGATTCAAAATTACTTACTTTACTTGTTAAACTGACCTTCGCCGTTGATTGCGAATGAACCAGTGACGAACTTGCATCGCCACCGATCAACTTTAATGGCGAGGAATGTGCCATGACACTACGCATTTAAAATCGCAGAGCGCAGCGTGCCACTTCCATTGAGCTACACAGGCTCTTACTACAATAAGGAAACATAATATTATCAGCTAAAATACATATCTTTCAGGAGCACTAAATCCGCACTGCACACACACAGTACTGCCACTTCCAATGAGCTGCATAGGCCTTATGGTTTCTTTTGTATGAAATTGTAAATATATGCACGTACTTCTTCCAATGAATTTGGTAGTTTCTTACATGCTTCAGCTACCAATAAATTAAAGCTGTGACGTATGCATCTGGCGACATATAAATGTTCATTTAGTGATTAAAGGCGAGCCTGAATGCCAGAATGTTGTCCCATCGTAACTGAAACATTATCACCAGCAAAGCCTAATAAGTTTGCAAGAGACACTTTCAGCTTGTTTAATAATTCTATTTTCATTGTTGTAATGATCTTATAACGCGCGAGAAGAGTTTGAATAGCGAAGAATATATTTTCATTGGCTAATACCAGGGGAAAGAGAAGGTTAGCAAACAGTGAGAGGGGAAAAAAAGAGAAATGCTTGTGTCACTGAATGTGACATCGCGTTATTATGATTCGGAAGGAAGAACGTATTAGAACACTAAAAATTTATATAAAGTATATAAAGTACTAGTCACACTACGTTTAATGCCTATTACATTATTTAATGCCTATTATATTGTGCATTATTATACAAAAAGATTGTGCCGAATAGATTAATTATAATAACTACATCGAACTTCTTAAAAGGTATATACTATATTTTTAGAATTTGAGAAAATATTTTAAACTATTTAAAGTATTGAATTATATATTTTTTAGAAAATATGAGTTAAACTACTATTTTAAAGAGAAATGAGATAAATTACATTGATAAACGTATAAATAGTATAAAAGTTAAAATCATGACGTCATATCCGCTTAAAACTAAAGCGGAAACTTAAACCCAAAGATTTCATCTATGCAAAACTATTATAATACATGATGAGAAATAGTGCAACATAACATAATATATACACTAATGTACTATTTTGGTAGAGCACACGCCAAGTGATACTTCGCAGGGAACGCTTCTCAAGAATCTCATCTTATGGCTGCGTGATATCACTATAATACTGAAAGAGTGAAATACAAACAGTAGCCTGAGACATGTTTGTTACAACTTAACTGAATATTCTGTGTGTGTGAGAGAGAAAACAGATGACATAGAACGAGTTAAAATCATTAGAAACATTAGAATGATTAGAAACAGCGATATGGCCGGAAACCAATTTATCATAGATTGTTCAAGACTTGATTGAAGTTTTTGTAGACTGCTCATTGTGCGATAGTTTTGCATTAGGTTTTCATAATAATATATGTCACGTATACAATAGACTTCAATAGAAACAAACCAGTCTTTCTAGTAGAAGAAGAGGCTTAACACGTTCATATAAAATACTAAAAGACCGGATACACGATGAGGTTTTACTGATGCTGTTTTTAAGTCTCACGCTGAGAAATACCTAGGCAAGTGAGAAATGTTAGCGATGCTTGGTAGAATATTTGGTAGGATATCTGTAATGAACCATGGAGAGAAATGAACCATGACTATTAGGCAAATAATATTAACACGTAAAACGGGTACAGTTTTACTGTGAAACAAGAATGGAAAATGACAGTAAAGATAACAAATTTCTTGAATTGATTACGGTTTAATTACTTAAGAGTATGTCGTACATGGGCTAGAAGAGTTTAAGATGCGGATTTGGTGGTAATGTCACAGAATACTCTAGCAAATTAACTCCAGCTAGTGAGAATGATCGTGTGATGCTATACAACCGATGACGAACATACCTAGGTGTGGAGACAGATAGATTAATAGTATTTGGATATTAGTCAATAATTTTGAATCAGCTGTATGAGGGTGCGTTTCGATAGTTAGGAGGATGAGTAAAGTTAGTGTCAAATGAATGACTAGTGAAATTAAACAGAAATAAAGCATAATTACATGAGAAGTATAAAATGTGGTGAATATTTCTTTACGATAACTTTGAATCCTGCCTGGAGTGTGTGGGGGAGGTTGAATAATGAAAATGGGATAGTTATTTGACTAAGATTTATGAAAAGGAGGACCTACCAGATAAAGAAAAAGGCAGCCGCAGTTGGTATAAAAAACGTCTCTAGAAACTGAATAAGGATATTGTGTGATAATCATTGTGGACTGACCATCTCGTGTCTCGTAACATCTGAACGTAAAATAAATGCTAATAGAAACTTAATAACATATTAAGATAATACTATTAAATATTAATTAACTATTCAAATAGTTCTCAACATGAAAATCATGCAATCTTAAGTGAAAGTGCTAACTGAAATCTGTTTTAAGGACAATGCATGTTTTAAAATAACAATACTCATCTCACTCTACATGGTGCCATATTGAGTCACTTGAGGCGGGTGTAATCGCATCCGATCCTTGTGAAAAATGAACTCTTTCTCCTCCCCCAGAGCAAGAAGTTAAGCTTATTATTATTATTATTATTACTGTTTTCTTATAAAATCTTAGAAAGTTTGTCAGTAGCTCAAGAGTTGCTGTAGTGCTTTTCAGAACACTGAAGGATCGAAAGAAGGCAGCTGTCTTCTTCCATAGCGTAGGAAGAAGACAGCTGCACTGTTAAAAGTAAAGAAAATTTTACTCTGAGCACTGCTATATACCCAAACCGGCCACTGAATTAGAAACGTTTCCGCAGATGTACGTAAATGTCATTTATTATTATTATTATTATTATTATTACTATTATGAAGAGAGACCTCCAGGGACTCATCGAGGGAGGCCACATACTACACGCACCAGCTATCATACTTATTCTTGAATTCATTCACACTGCTTGCACTCACAACATCCAATGGCAATCCATTCCAATCACACACCACCCTCTGAGAGAAAAATTTAGCCCTCACACCCTTCTTGGCGGCCTTCATTCTCAGCTTCCGGGGATGCCCTCTCGTCCTTTCCCCACCCCTCCAGAAATTGAAAAATTCCATCACTTGAAATCCTGTATGACCCTTTCAGAAGTTTGTAAGTCTCAATCATATCGCCCCTCTTTCTCCTGTTTGCTAGTGTCTGCAGTCTACAAATTCTCAATCTGTCTTCATAATCAGTATTCCACAATCCTGATATCATTTTAACACTCTCCTTCGTACTCTCTCCAATATATCAGAATCACAACGGAAACCAGGAGACCAGACCTGCGTGCAATAGTCCAAGTGAGGTCCTATCAAGGCCTTGTAAAGGCAAAATAACATCCTTATCTTTACATGTGAACGTTTATTTCAGCATTACAATTATATTTTGAGTTGTATTTGCAATTTTTGCTACATGTCCCCTAAACTTCAACTTCCTATCTATTAACAATCCAAGATCCCTAGCCTCATCAGTTTTTTCTAGCTTAATCCCACCAATATAATACGATATTCGATATCTAATCATGCCGAAGTGAATGACTTTACATTTAATGACATTGAATTGACATCCGTTTTCTCATGCCAACAATTCCAGCCTATTCAAATCATTCTGCAAATACTGCATATCAGCAGCATTCATGATTATTCTACTTATCTTTGTATATAATTGCAATGCTGTATGTCGCTTGTCAAACCCTTCCCAATATCATTAATTTACAGATTGAATAACAATGGACCAAGCACTGATCCACTGGTTATCCCCCCCCCCACCAAATTACTGATATCTATCAGTCAACCATCCTCTAATCCATGTTAATATTGTATAACCAAACCCATATTCTCCAATTTATGCAACAGTCTACCATGCTGTATTCTGTCAAAAAAAAGCCTTAGCAAAATCCAAAAGTATCATGGTGTATCCATTCCCCTTGTTTAGTTCAATGGTAACATTATTATAGAATGTGAGCAAGTTGCTAAAACATGACCTTTCCTTAGTAAACCCATGTTGTTCATTGCAAAGTGGAGATTCACTGTCAACAACCCATTTCTGAATGCGAGCCCTAACCAATTTTTCCAAAATCTTCACCACCATACATTCCTTCCATTCCTGCGGAATCTTCCCTGTTCTGAGACTCATTAAACATCCCGGTCAAAGGAATGGCCAGTTCAGCAGAACACTCTTTTTGGAACACGGGCTGATATTCCATCAGTCCCTATTGCTGAATTCTTATTCAATTTGTG
This sequence comes from Typopeltis vanoorti, assembly GCF_054136105.1. Taxonomy (NCBI): domain Eukaryota; kingdom Metazoa; phylum Arthropoda; class Arachnida; order Uropygi; family Thelyphonidae; genus Typopeltis; species Typopeltis vanoorti. Next base: position 73,973,105 of record NC_143567.1, on the reverse strand, counting down.
CAACAGCTCTAATATCTCGGCCTCACACACCTGCGTTTCTTCATCCAGTGAAGAGATTGCAGCGAGCTTAATCTTGTGTTCACCAGGTTTATAGCTTTTAACGAAATGGGCACTCATTAACTGAACAACCTCTTCTGCATCTGTATCCCTCACACCATCTGGATTTAGAAGAGATATTTTTTGATATTCATTTTTTTTTTTTACTTGCACATATCGATAGAATTCTTGTGGGTTGCCTTTAGCACGCAGAGCCAGTTTCTTTTTATAATGAGACTTTGCTTTCCGTACAACAATTGTGAATATTCTAGCCTGCTGCTTATAAAGTTCATAACGGACGTCATCCCTATGCACACGGTATTCCTTCCACGTCATCCTTTTCTTAATAATCTCTTGCTTAATAAGATTAAACATTCACTTGACTGCTACTCTATTTATTCTTCGAACTCTCGGGACACATTCTGATATCGCATCATTTAAGTATTGCTTAAATGCTTCCATTGTCGATATTCTTTCCATCCAGCAACCGATCCCATTCCACTGAACTCAGTGTACTCCTCAGTTGGTCATAATTTCCTACTTTGTAATTCAGCATCTACCTTTCCTGAATAGAACATTTATAAACTTAGTCACTTCCCAAGTGAGTACCGCATGATCACTGTCACCAACTGAAGGCAGAATAGTTACGTCTTTAACTGAAACGCCCTCTGACACTATAATCAAATCTAACACTCTTTGGCCTCGAGTTCCTTCTGTCACATGCTGCTTGAGAAAGTTGTCCTGCAGCAGCTCAATAAATGCATCTTCATTCTTCGCATAAGATTCTACTGCTACCCAATCAATATTTGGATAATTAAAGTCTCCCATTATGATTACTCTTTTCACTCTCATCTTGTCTACTTGGTAATGCATTTCTTCATCACTAGCAACTGATCCACCAGGTCTGTAACAACACCCTACTATGTAATTAGTCTTGTTAGATTCCACCTCACACCAGATGGCTTCAAACTCACTGCCACATGAAATATTGTTAGTAGTATTACCACGATCGTAGGTCTCAACTCTAACTGGATTTAAGTCATCCAATATCATTAGCAGCACACCTTCCTCCTCTCCTATCCTCTCTATCCTTCCTAAAAATACTGTACCATGACACTCGATACCAGTTAATAGGTCTGATTCTGATAGCGAAGTCTCATTAATACCTACAATGTGAGATCGCAACATATTGACTAAGGCAACAAACTCTATCCCTTTGTTTCTGATACTCCTAACACTTATCCAGCGTATATGCAATATACTCTTCGCATGTGCGTCACCAACTATTAAGACTGCTGCTGGTCAGTAATCGTCAATACTGTTGATCACAATGGGAAAAACAAAGAATCTTTCGGAGTTCGATAAAGGGGTTATTGTGGGTGCTTGTCTGGCTGGAGCCGCGATTTTGAAAACAGAAAAGCTGCTTGGTTTCTCAAAAGGTGAGATTCTTGGGTGTTTACTCATAAATTTCAAAAATAACCCACATTGCTTGTCTAAGAGGCGTAACTGTGGTCCTGAGACACTGTTAGAAACGAGATCGCGTCGTCTGAGAAGGCTTATATGGACAAATAAAACGTCCTGTGGGCAGCAATTGACCGAAGCATTTAATAAAGGCTGTTCCGATCCATATCTCACCGAATTATGTGCATGAAATTGAAGAGGATTGTTATTGGCAGTCGCTGCCTATACGGAAACCGCTGATTTCTGCCAAGAACCGGAAAGTTCGTCTACAGTAGTGTCAGGAACGCCGTGACTGGTCAATGGAAGACTGGAAAAAAGTCATGTGGTCCGAAGGGTCACGGTACATCTTGTTCTGTACCGACAGTTCGCAGAGAGTTTGGCGGGAGACCCATGAACCCAGCTTTGCTTCGTAAACACAAATCAAGGTTTTGGAGCTGGTGTGGGATGTGTTTTATTGGTATGAATCGGGTCCCCTGATATTGCTGGAAGATTGGATGTCATCCAAGGACTATCTGAACATTGTTACCAGTAGTCCATCCAGCAATGCTCTTTTTATCCAGCAGATGACTGTTGTTTCATGGACGAGAATGCGCGAAAGAATTGTTCAGCGACTTCCACCATCTTTCCTGGTCACGACAAAGCCCGGATCCGAATCTCATTGAGAATGTATGGGACATGTTAGAAAAACAGAGCTGGAAACGAAGTCTTCCGTCAAATCTGAACCAGTTAAAGGACCGTCTGGTGAACGCGTGGTATGTTATAGCCTTAAATGCAATCCAACACCTTTGTGGAATTCATGCCAAACAGCATACGTGCTCCAATTCGTACTAAAGGAGGTCCACCACGGTATTAAATAAGTTTCTAATTCAGTAGCCGGTATGTGTGGGATATAGAAGCGCAACAGAAGAAAGGGAAGACGATAGGTGTATAGTGTGTAAAAGAAATTACTGCGATAGCAAAGGTTGACCCGATTGAGTAAAAAAGAAAATCTAAAAAGTGGCTGTAAGAAACTTGCATGTACGACAAGGATGTGTGATGCTTCATGTATAATTAGGAAAATTTCTATAGAGAATAAAGTGAGTTGTTTAATGCATTTTTGAAATCAATAAAATCATACATAAATAATACTGATATATTGTTTAAATTAAGGTGCATTCAACACAGTACACGGGAGCTACAGAAAAGATGGTTATTATGATAATATAAAAAAATAACTTGAAAAAGAATAAAATGTTTTTTTTTTTTTAGTCATTTGGCTACAGTTTAAAATCTCTGAGAGAATATGACTCTTTCACAAAGCAATATTCGTATAAATTTGGTTTTTGTAAGGTGGCTAGAAGTAAAGAACTATACATCTCTCTCTCTCTCTCTCTCTCTCTCTCTGTGTGTATGTGTACAGTCATTCACTAAATTAGTGTTTATACGTGCGATTGAAGCAGCAATATTTGATGTTTATTATTAAAATAATTAAAATTGAATAACCTAATTTTACATTACTTTGTAAATTATTAAATTTAATATTTTATTAATCCAAGCTTCGAAGGTGAATATTTTTCGCACTTGACTGCTGAAAGACATCACGTGACTAAGCTTTTTTTCCCCCCTCCTGTGAAGTATACTTGATTACTTGTAATAATGTAGGCGATTATGAGAACAAAATGACCTTTCGGCGTGTAACTCATCAAAAACGACGACTTTCATTGTAAAAATTAATGAAAATGCCCCCCCCCCATGCTCTCCCTCCATTAATTAACCTTCTTCAAAGTTTATTAGGCGACATCTTTGAAACTTCTCTTTTAATGCTGCGTTTAAATTGAACGTAGTAAATCACTGCAATCTAAAAGAGATGTTTAGCGCCCCCTTACGAGTAAGTATAAAAATTAACAATTAAAAAAAGTCGACAAATTTTTATATTCTTTGACTCGTATATTGCGATCCCATCGGAGTTAATCGGATCTCAAGGGTAGTCAAGTAAAGTGTTTTTCGGTAAACTAACATGAGAAAATAAATCTAAAACGCGTTTTTAATTTATTGTAGAGAAAATGAATACTTTAACTGAATATGTGAAATTTAGTTGGCCTATAAGATTCATTATTGCTGTATTTCTGTGATTCGAAATATTTGGAAATTATATTATTTAAGAAAATAATACCACGTCCTGATTCTCCAAAAAGGAGTGAACTCTTTTACCCGTTGTTATTATTATTTTGGCAATCAGTAAGCAACCAGTCGTAAACTATCAGTGAGAATCGTCACTGATAGTTGAGTTCATTGCTACCGACGATTCTGAATATTTAGGGGGTACGAGTATGGAAAACTGTCGCCATCTCATGTTCCTTAATATTAAGCGGTATTGTCTGAAATAATGTGATCGCTACGGTCAATTTTTGATTTAAGGAGTTAAAATGCCGAGTTTCTAGGAAGAAAAAACTACATCTTCTGCATCAAAGATCGACTTACTCGGAATGACTGAAAAGTCTGGAGAAAGTTCTAGTCGTCGACTAAAATTATAACAGTCTTTCTTCTTGCAGCTTAGCAGAACTAGAAACGTTACCACAAAGCTAGGCAGGCACCTGTCATCGTAATAACATTCAAATGTTTGTATAGAAGTTAAAATGCATGGAACAAACAAAAATCTATGGGTCACTTTAGAGAAAAAGCGCATTATCTTAATACGTAAGACAAGTAAATCTAAATCCCCCCCCTTCCACATGCACGTATATATAAGTTGCCGATTCTCATATGTATTCATAAAATTCGTGATTTTTGTTTTATCTCACACTTTAGCAATGTTTTCTGTCGTATTTTATCTATGCAAGCACGCAGACAAATAAAACCATCATCCAACCATATAAATCAACACTCCCAATCAGAAATACGACTTTATCTGACAACAATCTCCTCCTATTCGCATAAATATGGTGATTGCTTTTACACGTATGCGAGGGTGTTCCAAGTTGTGCCTTGTACCAGTTTCAGAAAAAAAAAAAAAAAAACACCGGAGAATGTTACTTGTCACACGATAGAACGTTTAGGAGGACAACAGAACATATTTAACATGACTGTTTTTAACAAAGAGAGTTTGTAGGATGTTTTGAGAGACTCACGCTACTCATAATGTCCCTACAATTTAACTTGATGCGAATGGCAAGTAAAATTTTGCCATTCTTAAGAGCTAAGACGATCGGTCAAATTTAGTTCGAGTACAAACGCAATTATGCCTTGAAGCAATTTTACCTGAAACGACTCAGAAGTTACTATCCGAGATTGAAAACAAAAATTGTGGCGCGCGCGCGCCAACAAAGAATGATAGCAAACTCCGTTTCCAGATAGCACGTGCTAATTAAATTGTGTCAAGTTTTCCTATAGGTCAGTTTCCTAGCAAAGCTCTTTCCTGCCAGATGTAATGTATGTTGTATGTAGCCAAGAGATCGGGCTCTCCTTCTTCATCGCGCAGTTTCATTAATTATAGAGTAACAGAGAGAGAAAGCTGGGCACTTGTTATTGTAGCTGATGAATAGAACCAACTCGGAACCATTCGGCTTGTATCTTGTTCTTTCACTGATAACGGATGAGCACAACTTGTTCATAGGAGGATAACAAGATTTGCTTTTCTCTCATTCCTTCATTAACAACATTTTACGTCAAGCAAAGCTGCCTGGCTTTCTCGGAAAGAGAGAGAATTCCACTGCTTCTAGTATTCTACTGGTACCTCTTTGTTTACTGGGTGCATCGTGCTCTCTGCGGTAGTTTGGCTGTCCAAACACTTTGTTCTTAAAAGATCTACGATCTTTAATTCTCTTAGGATATTCTAAGGAGCTTAAATTGTAGGTCGATGCAACCAAAATTCGGTTGTTGTTGTTGTTGTTGTTTTTTTTCCAATTGTTAATCTTTTTTTTTTAGTTTCAAATATATCAACAGGTTCGTGACATACTTGCATTATATGTTACGTAATTTCTCATGTGAGATTGACATAAAATATAATAAGGACTTATTAAACTGGTTGATCTCAATAAAGATTAAAAAAAACTGGTCAAAAAACATAATTATTTAATATCAATGGACTTTATACACGATATGTAACTTACATATAAGTTGCAAATCAGTAAAGTAGAATGAGAGGACACACTGAAATATGGTTTGATGTTAAACAGGGTTAAGACAGAGGTGTGCACCATTCATGCTGTTATTTATAATCTGTGAAACCCGATATTCAAACAGGACTGAAATAAAGAGCCAAAAGGCTTCAGTTCGGCGATGTAAAATTATATAAATCAAGTGGATATTAAATCCAGCATTATTTCAAACCCGAATGTAGAAACTATGAAAGTTGACCAGAGAGCTTTCGGGAATACGCCCGTCGGCATTTACGAGTTGCCCTAGCGCGGACCACTTTAGAAAACAAGCACGCTGCCCAGGCATCCGTATATACGCTTTCTAATTTGGTCCATTTTTTAAGGTTTCACTGGCCTGACAGTTGTTTCGGACTGGTTGGTTCTCCTCAGAGACACTGCAATAAGTAAAAACCTGTCTAAAAATTAGGCGATCCCTCTGACCACTCCCTACGAGTGACCGAAAGATCGCCCAACTCAGCGCTGGTTCCACTCAGTGACAGGCTCGCCCTGCCACTGAGCAGAACTGCTCATATTCCAGGGAAAAACACTACCGAAATGGCCCCTCACGGACCACGCCGGAAAGCACTTCCCCCCCGAAGACTCAAAATGCTCTCTCAGGCAAAACGCTTTCGAAAACTTAAACTCAGCGGAGCAAGACTCGGCAGAAACCTAAGAGAGCAAAAACTCTCTTTCAATACTAAAGAAGTCCTTAAAAGGACTGGCTAGATGGGCGAAGCAAGAATGCTCTTCTTATTCCCCGTTATCTGGAGAGGACAGTGAAGGATAGGGTGTTATTGGCCTATAAAGCTCTGATCATGGCAGGAGGGGTAACAGCAATAGCCGAGCCTCAGTTAGAACTTCATTGGCTACAGCGTTGCCATCCATTACCCTACCAGAGTACCCATTTTAGGTCACCTCGTACGACATGCATGAGCTACATTGGAGCAATTCTTAAGTAAAGCGCTGTATAAAAATTTGAACGAACCCTAGACCACTCTATAGTGGCCGAAAGACCGCCTAACTCGGCGTTGGCTCCACTCAGTAACGGGCTCCCCCCCCCACCACCGAGCAGAACCACTCATATTCCAGGGAAAGGCATCCACCGACAAAGCCCGTCAGCGGTCGTGCCGGAGAACACCCTCCATGAAGACTCAATATGCACTCCCAGGCAAACCTCCCGAAATCTAAGCCCCTTCCCCTCACCTGGAGCGAAATTCCGGAAGAAACCTGAGAGAGCAAAACTCTCGAAACTCTGCGTCCATTTAGTCGCCTCTTACGACATGCTTGGATTTGCATTGGGGCTATTCTTTCCCGGCCACTACACGGGAATTGCCAATACTAAAGAACTTGAAAAGTCGAAGAGGTATATTTTTCATAAGCGAATTCTCGGTCGGTGGGTAAAAGTATTTACAAAAATAAAGAGCTAAAAGGCTTCATTTCGGCGATGCCAAATTTTTTAAAAATCAAGTGGATATTAAATCCAGCATTGTTTCAAAGGAAAGAAGGACAGGATAAGGAATGACTACATCAGAGGGATGGTTAAGGTGGGACCAATTGGCAAGAAGATACAAGAAAGTAAGCTGAGGTGGTTCGGACATGTAGAGAGGAAGGGTGAGGAGTATGTTGGTAAACGAGTGGAGTATATGGAGTTGGAAGAAAGGAGGAAAAGAGGCAGGCCCAAGCTCAGGTGGAGGGAATAAGGTGACAGAGGATCTTAGGGAGAAGGGATGGAGTCCGAAGGACGCCCTGGACCAAAGAACTTGGAAGAGGAAGGTTAAAGATCGGTGCGCCGACCCCGTTTAACATGGGATAAGGCATAGTGAAAGAAGAAGAAGAGCAGAAGACTAAGTTTAGTTGTTTTCTCTATATATAGATAGTATGGTGGGAGAACCTCTGTGGTTCAGTAGGTATAGACGAAGCCCTTTAGTCGGAAAAACCTGGGTTCGATTCCCGTCCATAACGTGAGGAGCCTTTATCTGGTCTCTTTCGACTAAAGGTGAGTTAGACGGTATCACACGGAGGTAGGGTTTTTTTTTCACCCGGAAACCCGGATGGTAACTTTTGTAGGCAAGAACACTTGCCTACAAAATTATCAAGAGTCCTAACACGACTAAAGGTTAAATCATCATCAGTATGGTGGGAAGCCAGTTGAATAAATTTATGAAATAACAAATAATTAGTGGAAACCACACACTTTAAATGAAGACATTAAAAGTGATCTTGAGAATTATTAATATTCAAGAATGTGTAAGAAGACGTAATCTCAGTTGGTATGGCCAATTAAACAGAATGCGATATGAAAGATTGATCTATTCTTTTTGCAGTCTCGCATTATCAAATCCCAGATCTGACAAAGCAGAGTATTCAGTCAAGAGCCAAAACATTACATCCACCTATCTATAGCATGCTGGAACCCCTTTTGATCGGGATAACCGCTTGCATCGTCTTCAGATTAATTCCACTAGACAACGGAAGATGTCCTGGGATTAACTGGACAGGATTACGTCCAGGAGGTCAGCGACGCAAGGCACTAGCGTCGACTGATGCATTCCACGGGATCCCAAAAATGTTCCATGGGATCCAAATCAAGAGAATTAGGTTGCCGAGACACATGAAATACTTGGATATGCTCTTTGAAACTGTGCTAGCACAATGCGAGCCTTGTGACAGGGAAGAGGGGGACGCGTCTTGTTGGAAGAGTTCAGATCCATGAGAGCAACAATTTTTATTATTATTTTTTTAAATAACAGTTGAATTCATTTGTCTGTGTTATTTTTAAAATAAATTTCGAAATGGTATTAAACAAATATATCACGGGATATATCAAGATGAATAAAAAATAATGTCAAGTATCAGTCGAAGTATTGCTATTGATGTACATGGTATATAAAATTCTAACAACAACGCTACTGATATGATGGGTGAAGCGAACAGCTTTTCATATCCCCCTTTATCTGAGTATGAAATCATGGTGGTCGGAATAGTTTGTGAGCTTTAAAGTGGTCCTCTGGAGCTGTGGGATTAACTATACTCAGAAAATAGTGGACTTGCCTTAGGTCTTTTATGCTTGCAGTGTTCAAATTCACTGTAGTCAGCAGCTTATTTGGGCAGTTCATTAGGGTGCGTGGCTGCATTTAAAAAGAACTTTACTGCTAGAGAGTGAAGAAAAGTATGAGGAATATTGGTATGACGGTGAATCTGATTCATTTTGATGAACCAGCCGTAAGCATTTTTGTTTTGTACTCGTTGTAGTCTTAGTATGTTAGATTTGGAAGTATGGCTCCAAGCTGGCGAGGCATAAGTGATTATGGGACGTACCACCATCTGATAAAGTAATGGTTTGTTTCTTGTATTTAGTTTGCTACGACGGTTAATCATGGGGTAAAGTTGAGCGATAGCTTTGGATACTTTCGTACAGATGAGTTTGATGTGACTAATGAATCGTAAATCTTTATCTAATTATATCCCAAGATATTTAGTTTCTGTTTGTCATGGGAATTTAGCATTGAGGAGTTGCATATCTCCTTTGGAGGACACTAGCCTTCTGGTGAAGAGAATGGCTGTTTTTTTTTTGAGGATTTACTTGAAACCTCCAATCAGAGAACCATTTTTCCAGCGTGGCAATACTGTCGTGTATTCTTCTGGTTACCAGGTAAGGATGGAGATGTTGTTAACATTGCAGCATCGTCTGCGTATAGAACTGTGATAGTCTTCATAGGATTTTGTGGAATATCTGCCATGTAGACCGAGAACAAAAGCGGAGCCTGCAATGAGCCTTGTGGAACTCCAGCTAAAATATTATACTTGGTAGAGATTATTCCACTGAAATACCTGCACACCTCTGTCACTGAAGAATGATTTAATTAGACGTATTAAATTTATTGGTATATTTGCTCTAATAAGTTTTTAAAGACGACCTTGGTGTCAAAAGCTTTTACAATGTCCAGGAATACAGCACTAGTGTGCTGTTTCCATTAGTAATATATTCAACAAGTCGATGGATTTGCTGAACTGTACTATGGCCTCGTCTGAAACCAAATTGCAGTCTGGTTAGGATGTTTTTTTCTCGATTTCTGGTCTTATCCGATGTTATTAGAATAACATCGACAGTTTTTCACTTTGCAGGAAAAAAAAAAAAAAAAAAAAACGGTGTTCTTTATTTAAAATTTTAAATAGTGATTTAAAAGTGGTGTAGGTGGTGTTTTTAAAAAATCTAACCTAAAATAAATTAAATTAAAAAATAATTTTTAATAAAAAAAAGTTAAATTCAGTTACTTAAATATTCCAAAGTTAAAAAGCCACAAGACAATTTAAACCGAAAATAATTGTATAAGAGCAATTTTACATACTTAGAGTAGTACTGTTTTTCAGATTATAAGCGAGAAAACCCAGACTACTAAAAAGAAAATAAAATTTATTAAAAAAAAAAAAAAAGAAAGAAATTCGCATATTCCGAGTAAATTTTATAATATGCAAATATACGTAACCAGTGTAGCTTAAAATTCTGGGGAAAATTTGACGGTAATACGATATTCCTCCCCATCTCTTGCATATCGTTTACCCTCGCTTGGTAATTAGAGTGTCCATTACTCCCGCCGTACGTGTCTCTCTAATAAAAGTTCATTAAGTTGCTACCAAGCATAGCCACGCTTCCAGGAGCACCATTAAATATATTAAAACCACCCCTGTGAAGTTGAACGTTTTTACTTTTTTTTTTTTTTAATCTTGGAAAATTCCTATTAAACTTAGGAAAGAATTTTGCGATGAATACATGGCACGGACGAAGGCTTTTTTTAGTGGACCGAGAAAAGTCTACAAAAAAATCAAGGAAAAAAAAGGCAAACTCAGAAATTACAATCGTTGTTTAGTCTTGTTAACTAATTTTCCGATTATTTAAATTGCCGATTTAATAATAGCATTTTGGGGTGAGGAAGGGATTGTGGTTTCTTCAAGAATGTCGTCTTTCTACATACGTACTGTACACTCACAGTTCATAAACCCGAGGCTGGCAATGTGCCAAGAAGAGTCGATTCATGCTGAAGGGGAGAAAGAAATAAAGGATGTACGAATTGCTCACCAACACGCGAAATCACGTGCTTTATACGTAAATTTTCCAACTGTTATACAAGCAAAATAGTTACCACTTTAAAATCTACGATGTTCATAAAAGAAAAGTTAATTTTCCGACGTGTAATAAATAAACACTCATCCCACGAAACGCATTGATAACCTAATATCGGAATGGATTCTCCTTCTTCTGACATGCGCAGAAGAGTCGAAGAGTCTCGCATCTGTAGGCGTATAGTATATACTAGTCCACTATTGCTGTGTTTTAACGGTGTGTTCTGCGGCTGGTTTGTCTGTTTTGCGGGATGAAAAATTCGATTATAAGGTTAACAAAAATACCAATAAAATAGTCTTTCTCCCCTCCAACCCCCCCCCCCCCCACCTTCCCCCCCCACCAAAAAAAGGCTTGTCACATATAATGAAAGGGAACCAGATGTAGTACATTTCCTTGCGTTTCCTATAACCTCGGCTTTTGTTTGCAAGTTGATACATTACCTGGACTTTCTAGGCTGGGACTAAGCTAGGCTGTCTCTGCATCCCAATTATAGGATTCAAAAGACTTACATCATTTCATTTTTTTTTAGCTAGGAAACCTTTATCGAACTATAACGCTAATGATTTGCTATTTATTCATGCATATACGATCTTCCAAAACATAAACTGATAAAGTGCTTGCAATTACAGTTGGTGAAAAGAACAACGATAATAGCTACAACCATTAAAAACAGATTAAAGACATTTCTTAGAATTAATCCCACTAATGGAAAGAAAAGACAGTAATATGTAACAAAGAGAATATTTTGAACAGCGTATGAATCTCACAAATTACCGACACTTTTATCTTCCTGCAAAATGTCCTGTTGATAGAATCAGTAACCATGGCAACATACCCGGTTAATCAAGTTGTTTGCTGTGTTATAACAAGTCATTGGAAATCTTTCTAAAATAAAGGATATGAAACAGTGAAAAATGGTGAGGAATGCTCATCTGACCATCCAGGTTGTTTGGAAGGATGCTATGAAAATCTCAGTAGATCGACGGTGGAAATGACTTGGAATTCAAAGAGTCTATAGGGTTCAGGTTAGGAGTACACACTATAGCAATCAACTAAGTATACAGTACTAGAGTAAAAACAAAAAACATCATGGCTGGTCCATATATCACTGGAAATCTGATGCGAGGCGATAAGGCACGCCTAGACAGTTTACCGAACAGTTGGATTGGTGTGGGTGTGGCTGTTTTCTATTTCTGATTTACGGCCGACGCAAATATAGCTGCGTGTCTGGTATTATTGTTCTGGCTAATTTGTCTCCTTTGAGGGATAAAAAAAAAGTTTCTGGGGAGGGGAACTTTTCTACGTTCTTAAGAGACCAGCTGACTCACCTCCATTTGAATGACCCTTATAAAGATTCGTGTCTTTCCAACCAACGGTTATAATTGATACCAAATGAGCTATTGAGGCTCCTGGTAGACCAGACGACCGCATATAAACTACTGTTTATGACCTAGTGGTCATGTAAATAGAAGAATAGTCCAAAAACATCTGACTCATCACAAAACCGGTGGAGATTATATCTAGATGGAGCTAAACATAATCGAGTCCAAAGAAGGGCCGACACGCAATTAATTCGTACAATTTACGATTTTTTAATGATGTTGTCCCAATAACTTTTCAACGCAATGCATTGGAATAGTCTTGTTTGTATGTAGTGTTTTTTAATGATAGCACAATACTGAGTGGTAAGAAGTCCAGAGCGAATAAAAATCTTTTGTTTGTTGTCAAAAGGCTGTGGGTTCGATGTCATTCATAACCTATAGGACATATGATAAAACGTCAGATAAAAAACAGCATCTTTTGGTCTCGTAGAGAAGACATTTTGGATTACCCAGTCCAACTTTTGAGTGCAAGACGCCATTAAAATTTTGTCCACATCGACTGTTATCTTTGCCGTTTAAATAAGTGAACAGCGAATCAAAAGAGAACGTGAATCGAAATAGGCATCTTGTAAAAATATCACATCGGAAACAATTTCAATGTCCAATTGCATAAATGCGTATTAGCTGCATCAGTAACTCCGTTCTCTACAAATTTCATATCAGCTATGAATAGAAATAAGATACGCATATATGAGATTATGGATATACATCAATCAAAATATTAACCCAACCCTTCAAAAAAAAAAAAAAAGAAAGAAAGTATTTGAGGCGAGTTACATGCTGACTTTTCTGGTTAGAAACATGATCTTATGTTTCGTATATATACAGATAAATGCAATGAGAAAACTGCCAAAAAAAGATGCAGTAGGTTAGTGGAAAATACACTTAATGACAGCTATATATTTGAATACTGTTTAGTCCATCTAGGTTACGTCAACAGTACAGGTATGAGCTCTACTATTTAATTCATTATTGTAGTATTCCAACTAATTTATGTGTAACTGATACCAAATAGAAGTAAGTGTTAGAGTTATAACGGGGAAAAAGTCCCCAACTAGACCCAAGGGACCAACGTTGAAAAAACATTGAACATCAGATAACCCATAACACGAGATTCACCCATTCTAACTGCACAGCAAACAAAAGATGAGAAGTGACAATTAAAAGGGCTTTATTCGGATAGGTTATTTCAAAAGTTCTGCACCACGCATGCGTCGTCAATGGAATGATATCAAAGCTTGTGATTTCCCGTCAGTTGTAAGCCAGACTCAGCAAAAACGTATACTTGTAAGTAGGTTTGGTGTTCTTGTTTTTGAGAAATAAGACTTCAAATTGAAAGAAGAATATGACAGATATATTAACATAAAAGATATGCTGACAGGAATAAAAAAAAAATAGTCAAACGTTGGAACAGCAGTGATCAGACAGAATAGAGATTATATAGAAGACCTGTAAATGTATTGTTTAGTAAAGAAAGTAAACACGGCTATTATAACAGAAACGGATTAAACTGAAAGCAAAGGATACACATAAGATAGATAGTACCTGCCTAAATGAATTATCACAGCCAGGGGAATACACCACCAATCTTTTAGAAACAGTCGTCAGTCTTTACAATTACCTAAGGGTCAAACAAAACAGCGCATTTGGTTTTTCAGCGGTCTACTAGAGAAATGTTTTTTTTTTTTTTTTTTTTTCATTGACATCCCCACTAGCTCGTGACATGGTAATGTAATACAAAACTCTATTTTCTTCAATAATGACTTGCACATGCCTCACTTGAAGCATAGTGGATTACCGGCTCGGAATTCATCTGACACAGTCCATAAGCTACCGACTTACAGTCAATGTTCTGATTAGCGAGGATGGATGCCTACGCAAGGAAAGACCTAATTTACTCAGGCCCTCAAACTCTTGGGACCGAGAAAAACTATGGAAAAAACAACGGCATCCATTACAGGGGGGAACACGGGATCATTTGCCAGGAAAGGGATGAGATACCGTCGCATTCCAAGGGCGGGGTATATGGTCTATTGCCGTGCAGCTAAATGGAATAAGTGCGGGAGTACAGCAAACTTATCTAGCTTGGAAGGACTTTGGGAGTATTTTTATGGAAACGCAGGGGGATAATAAATGAACACCATTCTCGAATACCTCAAAATGGAAGTCTCGTACTAACAATTGCCTGCACCTAATGTGGATGAAGGCAAAATCGCTATTTCTCCATATTGTTCGATGGATGCAATGTTAATATTTCATCGCATTCTCTCGGCACGTGTATAACCCCAGCATCATTTATAATGTCCCTTGGAACCAGTTAGTCAAATAAATCCTTTACTACCCGTGCTTTTTTACGTAGTTTGTAGAATAGAATGGGTCGAATTTTAAAGCATGTGAAAATTAATGAAAATTCTTTGTAGTTTTACACGTTCTTTATTACTTTTCAGTTTTGAACACCAATTATCCAATGTTCTGTTATATTGTATTTCGATCTGAGATACAAAAAAAGGTTCACTGAACTCTGACCTGAGCTGTAATTGAAAAAGAACAACCTCCGATTTTTTTAATGAGACATAATTAGTGCAGTTGGAAGAACAGGTGGCGGGAAAAAATTTTGGTTTGAAAAAAAAAACCTTTGTTAAAATTAATAAGGTATGAATTATTCGGTCTGATAACAGTAATTTTTTTGCCAGTAATTGCGGGTACTGTGTGTTGTGCATATACATGGAGCTACAGCTGTTTGAATTTTTGAAGTAGTTCCATGGAGACTTTTTTAGACTGCTAAAAAATAAAACGAACCGCAGTGTTCTTTTAAATAAGGAAGAAGTATGGATCTCATTCCTCCCTAACTCCTTTAAGAAGACTTTTTCGTCTGCAAGATCAGTGTACCTAAGGATTTCTCATTGTGAATATCATTTAACTGAATTTTGCAGTTTATTTGTAAATAATAATTACCTAAATTCCTTACAATTTATTAGTTTTTTTTTTATTAGTTCGTTATAGCATCAACACAAACTGATACTATAACGAACTAATACTCGCCACTGATCGTGTAATTTCTGTACGAAGATAGTACGGACATTTTTCTCGTCGATCAAACAGCAATGTCTGACTCCGCATATAATGACGAAGAAGCCCCAAGGACATACTTCAGAAAACTAAACAGAATGATCAGGCAGTCCGATCTGCTGACGTACATAACATTAAATATCTTTGTTTAAGTGTTCTACTATAGAGAAGTCTATAACTCTTTACATAACATTCACCCCCCCCTCCAACTCGGATATTTCTTTACAAAACTTTACTAAATACAAAACAATTGAACCAGCAAAGTAATAGAATAAAAGTGAACACAATACCTTGAAATAAAAAGATTTAAATGGGGATAAGAATTTGGAGAAACGACGAATTAGATGGAACATACAAAAGGAGCAATCAAAACAGAACACAGACAGACAGACCACCCACGGTCTTCTCGGTAAACTATCTATGTAAGCACTTAGATAGCTGCCAAATAGCTTAGTAAATATTCTAAGAAAAGAAAAAGAAGCCGCACAAAAGCCCTATTAAAGCGAGTATTTGTTTAGCACATGACTGCATATTAATGAGTTTGCTCTACGAAGGCGTCTTGATGTCTTAGAAAGTTTGGAGCATTGTTTCCGCGAGCTACTGTTACAACAATTGGCGTGTCAAACACATGACAAATGTCTCCCGGTTAGTGCATGTCATAACACGCGATGACTAGCCACTGTCTCATTGAAAAGTAGGATTTGTCGGCACCACGTGTGACGTCATCGCTTCCCTCAGTAACTCCGAAGCTTAATACTTGGCATCACCGACGTCGCTAGCTCGCTCATTTTAAGCTGCACAAACGGAAGTGTTTTCAGTTCCACATCCGTTTCGTGGTCACTTTTGTACGAGGGCGGACACGTTTCGAGTCTTGATTAATAGCGGGTCTCCGTATGCATGCTGACTGTTGAAAAATATCGCCAGTAATATTTAATTTATACATTTCATAAACAGGGTTACTCATTCCGAGTTATTCGTACGGTGGTACCCTCCCCTTTAATCCAATTTCCGTAAATCGAAAGGTTTTATGTCGGCTGAACATCGGGTGAGAAGTACGTTGTAATTTAATGAGTTTAAACTGAAGATTCGAGTGAAGAAATTATTGGTAACTGTAATCCATTCGAATGAGTGTATTTCCATAGATACGAAACAGATTAAGGTTTCTATGAAAGGATTGTATTGTACTTCCATTGTTGTCCGTTATGATCCCTAAAGGGCGAAAATTATGTCTATCGAAAAATAATATATTGGTTCAGAAATATGAAAAATAACAGTCTTCAATACCAATTGAACTGCATTGTTGACATGGCATAATAACTGATTAGTTGTAACTATACAGATAGAATCCTAAATCCGTTTCTTACCATGGTAACACACCAGTTGAAATGCATTTATAAATGTTCGCGGGTCCTCTATGGAATTCGAATCTAGTCTTTCCAAAGACGCATTTTTCTTCCTGTGGTACGACTCAAGTTGGATCTCCAACGTTAGAAATATTGCGAATATTATCCATTTGTTAATAAATAGTTACACCTGACAATTAATAAAATTCCAATTCTGTGGCACAGCCGGTAGGATTTTTCTCTATTAGAAACCTTGGTTTTTAACCCTGCAACTAAAAAAAACGCTCGCTATTTCAAGCAATAATACTAGTTAGGATTAAGGATCATGATATGGCGACAATTATCGTATTCACCCAGGACATTCAAATCGACAGCCTTCAGTGTTCTGCTATCAGTGAGAGCTAAGGTTGGAGACCAACTTCCCACCGATTTCCAAACGATAGGGCTTCCTTATACTGAATCTTGAGGAATAAAAATCGTTATTATTTTATATTAAATAAATAATAAATATTACTTGTTTAGATAGACTTAAAAAGAGTTGGAATAATCATTGCTAATTCCCTTATTAGAACTACAGCTAAAGAAACGAAATCCAGTGTATTCAAAGCTACAAAACCTAATATTTATTTCGTAGATTTTTCACAGAATATATTGCTACCGCTCCCATTGTTCGCGGTGGGATAATATCGATGCGATAAACAACAATATATTTTGCTATATCGACATCGCTTCTCTGCACATGAAAAGGGCTATGCTGGAAGATAGCTTTTACAGGGGTATACGTTCTCTTTCTCTTCGGTGAATGAACAATGAGTGTACATTCTAACATACCCTTGGGAGAATCTGGAAATGGTGAGGTATTGTGGTGCATAACACAGCCCTTAAATGGTCAAATATTCGTGTGCGATCTCCATTTATCATAAACTAGCATTCTTTGCAAACTTAACTATAGAATCAGCAGGAACTCGCGTAGCAAGTTAGGGTGGCACAGAATTTTAATGACCTCCACCGGCGCAAGCCCTGGGAAGCATCGTGAAAGTGATGTAATTACCCGCTCTACGTGCACCGAATGTGCGACACGGTGTTCGGAGCGGAATTCGAGGCAGAAAAGCACGGAAAAACACACTATCGACCTTAATTGTTTGAGGACACAAGGGTTGTGCTGACATGGGATGTCTTTACTAGCTCAGCAGAAACCCCCCAAACACACCGTATGTTTCTTACAGTTGGGAGTATCCTCTCTCTCTCTCTCTCTCTCTCTCTCTCTCTGAAGGTCTATTTTAAAAGCAGTTTTTCTTCTTCATATTGCGACCAAACTGGGAATTGAACAACTTTTGTCGTAGCGTCGAAAATAATTATCTTTCAACTTTGCCCCCGTCGCTACGGTTTGCAGCTTGCACAACGAGCGTGTTATTACCGCTGTTTGGCATGATGGGAATTTTATTTCTTTTTAATGACTGTCGGGAGATGATTGCTGTTAAAAATTCAGCTGGTTAAGTGTCAGAAAAGTGACACTAGTCTCGTGTATGTGCTTGCGCCTTGGAACTCTCTCTCTCGTAATCTTGGAAAACTATAAGAGAAGGATGAAGCCAGATTTCATCTCTGCACGTTCCTTAAAACTCTTTCTCTTTCTATTTTTTTTTCTATATGACACGTTCATGTGATGAATTGCGTTGTCATATACAGCTTTAGATATTCCCATTATAAACTTAAAGTTGATCCAAAATATCCGGTTCAGAATTACTTAGGGCACTTAAAGGGCTACTTTGAGTTAGCTTTTTCTAAATTCTTAATATAAAGAAGATAACTTCGATCCTCCTGTTTACATACAGCGATTCCAATAATCCTTCCATTGTTTCAATATATAAGGAAATGTTGTTCAAATATTTACATAAAGATCTTCAGGTCAGTTTCAAACATGGCCTTTTGGATAGAAAAATCTGGGTTCAAATCTCGTCTAGGACACGTAGAACTTTTATCAACAGGTTCAAATAAAGATGAGTTACTCGGTCTCATACGGAGGTAGCAAGTTTTTTACCTCCCGGAAATTCGAGTTTTTGATCTTTGCCAAACATCACGAAACAACACGTGCAATAATACATGATGCAGATAGGATTTAACTGCCTTATCTATCATCTATCTATTTCCTTCTGCCATACGGCCGGGGAGAGGAAGCTATATGCTACCATATTAGGAAGATGATTATGAGCAAGGTGGTTTCCCATTGCCTTCCTTGCCGTACTATATCCTATGGCTGTATCCTGTGAACACACAGGCAAACCGGCCTGTGTGTTCACAGGCCGGTTTGCCTGCTTGCGGGATGAAAAATTCCAGATAAACTGGGGAAAAAACCCTGTTGTCCACGCCCAAGACTGGCTAACTTGGCTATGACTGAGGAAGATCCTTAAGCTCCTCACGTCGTCGACCGAATCGAACTTAGGACACTCCTTCCCCAGGCATATGGTTGCATGCATAGCCACTAGGCTAACCGCACGAACAACTGCCCTATCAGAGCATTTAATCAAGCCACTGAGCTCAACTTGCAAGGGAAGCTGGGATAATCTATATAATTGCCGTTTCGATATTATTAGATCTGTCTAGAATATTTTATGTTTGTTTATTTAATCATCTATCTGAAGTTTTATCCAGATTATCCTTTAAATTTTCTCTTTTCTTGCCGTCTATGTGTCATCTCCTTACCTATTGTCTCTATCACAAAGATAAAAAGATACTTTTTTACAATAGAGTTTCTTATGTCGTTAGATGAAATATCGAATCAACATTTTACTCCCAATGGATAAAAGGAAACACTTCAGTTTATTTGAATTGCCAATTTCAGAGAGTTGGAAATGTCCAAATAACAGATTTGGACGCATCATAGGAAAAATTCAAATGAAAATAGAAGGAATTTGTTTAAATTTTCTAGGGAAAAAAACTAACATTACTGTATAATAACCATCAATCTATAGACGTCTCAATTAGTACATAAAAAAATAACGATGAATCAGATACTTTCAGTTCACAAAGAAAAACCCTATGAGGATCTTTTCTTACCTGAATATCACCGATAGAAAAATCCGACACCAAACGCAGATCAGTCGGGCATAATCACTATATTAGATTTCCAATTGAGTCACCAATAAAAAAAAAAAAACTCGACTGCTAGCAGATCACCCTTCAAACGCATCAAGAGACGGCAAGAAAGAAAGATAGATGGATAGATAGGAAACAATAGCCCTTTTCTAGTCATCCCTCTGAACACTCAATAAAGTTAGGTAGGTGTGAGGTTGGGACATCACGCGAACTTTAAAAACCCGAGTTCATCATGGGACGCATGGGAGCGATACAGGAGAGGAGATGATAGTCTCGCAAATATCTTCGACTGCAGGGGTTGACAGACGATAAGAAGTGTGATTGATAGGGGCTCTGAACTTCTGGCTCCGAGGCCCTGTCGCTAGGGAGGAATGCGATTTGTCATTTAGTACAATTTGAATCAAAGTGAGGGTTGGCTGTCACTCCGAAAATGGCCTGTCATTGATCATCTAGTGCACTGAAAGACTGGTGATTTTGGATTATCTTCTGTAATAGAAGAAGCAGGCGGCCAGGAGAACGGGATTTGTAAACGCTACGTACGACTGAACGTCAAGACATTAACATTTTGTTCGCTAGCAGTGGTATCCTTCTCATCCCCCCCCCCCCAGCCAACTCCATCCCGTAGCTAAAAAAAAAAAAATGAAGAACGACTCCATTTTATAGGATAGTGATTATCCTAGTTTATTGGTGATTTTTTCTTTTTTGGCAGTAACTCATCACTCACAAAGGAATTTGACTTTTCCTATTAGAATAATACGAAGATTATTCGACTGTGTATTTGCATATAAAATTTGCGGTGAAAAAAAAAAACTTTCTGCAATACGCTAAAAATGAATCATCGGTTTCTTAGCTTCCTTATTTCGCTGGTCGTCTGTTTGATTAATTATGTTTGTTTTGAATAAAAAAAAGTTGGATGCATCCACAAAGCGATTAACTTTCACGCAAAAATCAACATACAAACTCAACAATGAAGTCTCAGTGCTGTAGACATAGTTGTCATAACAACCAAAAATGCTTCAGATTCACAAATTACACGCCAGATGGAGCCTAGTAAAATTCTTTATTATTTTATCCTCATAACTGTTATTAATGGTGGGTTAGCTTCGCAAGCCTTTTTTTTTTTTTTTAGATAAGTCATTTCTTTAAAGAATTGTTCTTTTCCCCCTTCTTTTTTTTATTGCTATGGGGAATATAAATCACATGTCCGTGAGGTTAAGTTTGTGCGTCATTAAATAGAGATGTCAACCGGAAATAATAGAGCGATATACTTCAGGAAGGAGGGGTATGGATAAAGTGGCTTTCTTGTGTGATAAATGAAGGGACATTATCTTTGTTAATGGAAGAAAATGATCTTGAAATGGATGAAAGTATTGCTACTAATGAAGAAGAACGCAACGACCAAATAAGGAAAAAAAAAGTAAAAGTAGACAAGGCCACATTTAATAGTTAGATTGAATTAAACTACAGAGACGATTTTGGCATTTGAAACTCCAGACTGGATACGAAAAACATTCGTGTTTTAAATAGGACTACACATTGCATTATCGCAGAATAAAAACCAGTTTGTCCTTTGCTGACACGCGAAATTTATTTTTCTACATCGATATATACAAGATTAAATAATAAAAAAATTACAAAATGATTACTGAATAGAAAATCAACTTCACGTGAAATAATCATTTGGAATACTTGAAGTGAAAAAATAAAAAAGCGAAAGAAAAGGAGTAAACAAGAATGAGAGAAGAGTAAAGAGAAAAGGAGTGTGTGTGTGTGCGCGCGCGCGCGCGCGAGCAAAAAAAGAAAGAAAAAAGAACAAAGGAACGGTCTTTAACACCAAAAAAGGAAATTAGCCGAAGTGCAAATTCCATCTAAAAAAGACAAAATGAAAAAAAAAAAAAATCAAAGTGGAGAAGATGCTTACGAAAAAATGAAAGTAAAAGAGATAACTAAACACGCTTCGAGTAATGAACACAAGTTGTGTCAAAGACCGCAAAGGTTTCATTTAAAGTTCCAGAGAGAGTTAGCCTTTACCTAAATAACCCTTGATCGTGGAAGAAGAAGATAAAAAATGATCTTCTGCTATCAACTTCCAGCCACAGTATTATAAACTATACTAATGGGTTTTAACAATGACTTAAGCTGCCATTGGCATGTAGCATATTTCAAACTTCATTGTCTCCTCGTTCGTGTGGCGCGTGGTTTGTAGCAACAATGATACTGCTGCAGCTGGTGAATAATGGTTTCAAAGCAGACGCCAGCAGCGCCAAAGGAATAATAAAGAAACAATTTAATGACTCAGAAAAGTATTGGAGTTATCTACGAGAAAGACCTATCAGTAGCCAATAGAATCTAAAGATTCTCCTGGGAAGCACAGAAAAGTAAGTATGCAAACCTTGAGACACACACACACTAGCTACTTAAACATCGAACTAAAGTATTTTTGAAGAAAATAAAAAGTTTAATGTTGAACCAAATGCTTTAATTTGTTAGATATTGTCAATCTGAACATGGTATCCACAAAGAGTTTAATTGACGCTTTGTAGTTAAAATTTCTTTTCATCTATAAATCATTAAAATGAACTCACTAAAATAAAATCATTTAATTTCGTATAAAATGTATGCAAATATAGACTGGTTGAGCCAATCTCTATCCGTAATCAATCATTAACAGCTGGCTTAAGGCTATCAGTGATTTTAATAGGTATCAGGGGAGAGAGTACTATACTGTCTATTTAATTTCGTTGAGACTAAAAATTATATGCTATGCTGAATAGCAAAATAATCTTAGAAAGATTAGCTTCGAGGCTTCAACATTTTTTTATTTAAACATAAAATATGTAAACGCTTAAAAGTTCAAGAAAAGTGAATTGCACGTTTTCAAAAATGATTAATTACAGTTTAAAATTTTCAGATTAAAAATGAGATTTTTAATATTTTCTAAATTTTTAACGTTTATAATTTAAAATTCATTTTCAAAGTTAAACAATATCATGAGATTTTAATCTGGTATTTTTAAAATTTTTAATGTTCCTAATTTAAAACTTCATTTTGAAACTTAAAGAATATCGCTTAGAAGATGCCAAAACCATTTTTAAACAAAACTAAATGCTTCAAGTAAAAAAAATGAGATTATTACATTCTGGTGCGCATATCATGCGAAAACGTGACCATTCCGCGCATGAAGCCTATTCTTCCTAATGACGCCATTTCCTACTAGATACCTTGAAAACGATACAGCAAAAATGAGTAACAATTCTTGTGCGCACGCATAACCATACAGTTGACATGGAAACATGACGTCACACCAATCAAAAATCGACAACAATCAAAATTCTTGTAACAAGATATCTTCAAAACACAGCAAAACCAAGTGCCAATTCTTGTGCGCAAGCATACCATACAGTTGACATGGAAACGTGACGTCACACTCGTCAAAGTCAACAAATAAAACTCCATGTATTTTGTGCTACGATGGCTTAACAATTGAAGATCAAAACAAAAGATAAAATTCGAAATATAAACCACATAGGCTACAAATAAAATCTACAATCAACTTCCTGATAAAAAAAAAAGAAAGAAAATCATTGGCTATTAAAATAAAACACTCCAGATTATGTATAATAGTCTCTTTTTTTAAAAAAATCTGAAATAATACGCTGGTCTTAAAACTCACTTGTTTAAAATTTTATGTTCGGTCATTTATCCCAGTTAGTGTTAATAAAACGAAGAACTCCTTCAAAAACAGTTTTAAAATATTACAAGTAACACAAGGAGTTTGTCATTAAAAGGAAGTATTAAAATTAAAGACGTTTATATTTTCTTTGAAAACTAAAATGGCATTAATTTTATCCCTTAAACCAACAGCTGGATGTAGCATAAAAAAAACAGAAAAAATGTATCAATAGAAAAATAACACAAGCATTAATCATACAACGCTAGAGTCCAGCATTTAAACACTGGCCAAACAACTTTTAAGTGGGTTCCCAATAAACAAGACCTTCTCCACTATTTAATGATTCTCAAAACGGAAGCTGAAGCTTCGTTATGTTTTTATGGTAGCTATATATTATGTGAATAGCCACTTAGCCTGGCTAACACAGCCAATAAATAATGCCATCCACCTCTCTTGTACACCAGTAAGAATGTCACTGTCTCTCATCATCTTTGATATATAGCAAGCATTAGTTACGTCACTCGCTGCGCGCGTTACTGTAGCCAATGAGATGGTGGTTTTTATTGGAGAAACTAAAGTCAATTAGAGACGCTAAATTTATGGCATTTCATGATTAAAATAATGAAAGGAGAAGTATGGAATGAAGTTCTTGGTTATTTTTAAGGGAGAACTTCGAAAAGTTCTGTGTCTCGTGTGTGAGTGTTTTTTTTTTTTTTTTAAGAGATACAAAAAGAAATGGAAGAAGCAGCTGAGTGTAATGGTCATTACAGAAACTTTCTTTTATTCATGAGAAGAAAATGGACGAAGCAGTTAAATAAATAATATGTAGAGATGACTTTGATGATATCGACTTGGACACGTTTTCCTAACACCCACGGACTGTTTTCCTTGATTGTCTTATTCCTTGATGGAATTCACAAATGGCTCCTTTAACTGAAGTCTTCTCAAGATGTTCGTATACTAACCACCCTTAAAACACACAGTAACAACAAGCTCCCCCTACAAACTATCTGTGATATTTGTTTTCTTATCGCTTTTTCCCAAATACACTGTTTCACAAAATAGATTCCTAATACAATATTTCAACTACATCGGATGATGTACATACTTCCCCCTGACGGACTTCTTCCTAACTAAAAGCAAAAGCTATTAAAATAAATCCTACAAGTTAACATTGTAAATTTGAGCGATGCCATTATTAATAAAAGAAATAAACTCTAATGGAAAATGTTGTTTAAACCTGTCGGAATCGCCATCTGAATGTATTGTGGGTCATGTGCAGCTGGTGTTTCCTTACTGGTGTTTAATATCCAAGTTGTTCAACAGTTTTGTGTCTAATGGACACCATACAACTCCCTTGACAGAAGCACGCAGCTATTTACCCACTACACTAGCACCCGAGGCACGCACCTCGTTGCATGGGTTCAGTGATTTATATACAAACATCATCTTTAGTGCGAGGCCAAATTGCTGGTGTCTTCCAATTCCCTTCTCTTGGTGACCAATCGCCTCTAAGTCGCTGGGAGCAGTAAAAACTTGCCCGCTACCAATATTTCAAGGGACTTGAGTGGTCAGGACGACATGTGAGATATAAGAGAGGTTTGGGAGGGGATGTTCTTGGGGGTATGCGATGACACAGGGACTATCTCAAGGGGGATTTTATATCCCAGTGGGGGGAGAGATACTGAACCGACACGACGCAGGTGGCCTTAGGCTAAACTTCGATCAACAAGGGTGTCGGGAGGTACATAAATCTTCAGCGGGGGGTGGAATGGGGATATCTACTCAGCTCCCTGATCACGCCACAAGGGAAGGCGGTGTGTGTAACACGTTTTGGACACACACCGACTCCGGCTTATCGTCCTACTGAGATGTGATCAAACGACAAAGGAGTTTCATTATACCTTTCATCTATTTTGTTGTTGCTATAGTAACGGGTTTGTTTCACCGAGACAAAGATGAAGCATCCGTTGGAGGACGATTAAGTTGCCCGCGTGAAGTAAAACAAAGGTGACAGAGCGGTGGGGATGTCAAACGAACTAATAACAATGAATAAACGCCGAAGGACCTCAAAGAATGCGTTTTTCTTTCTTGAAGTTAGCACACAATCCTTGTAGCAGTTGCTAAGATATGGCAACTAATTGTAAAGATGCAGATCATCTGCGCATGCGCATTGTTCCATTTCGTATTTGGTGTTTTGATGAAGGTAATAATGCAAACTTCTGACTTCTTTTTTGGGGTCCAAAGTAAGTTTGGAAAAGTTACATTCGTTTTCCCACTTTGATCTCCTTTCAGAACTGAATAAAATCTTCACACTTGATGAAGATCCAGTGGGAGGCCTAAACAAATTACAATGTCTAGGAGACGAATTACAATAGTCGATTGGAGACGATGGAGCCTGCTTATTTCCTTCAGATTATGGCGTAAACGAGTTTCTCGCGCTGTAATGACTCACAAGGCGTTGCAAACACCGGCTGTGATCGTTGTTAGGGGTAACAACGCCCTACAGCTCACTCATGAAACAAATCTCATTTGCATACACAATTTAGTTAGGTCTATACTTATTACATCTTTCGGGCTACTCCTAAACAAGTTTTTCGATATTCAGGCCGCGTTTCTAATACGAAACGCGTAATGATTGGTGATTTATGCTCAAGGCAAAGAGCATCTGATGCGCTCCAGAAGAAATTATATCTAAATAGACATTCCGGTACGGCGCGTAATACTGATGAGATATGCTAATTAGAGCCTGTGAGTTGCGCAAGAGACGAATACCGAGTAATGCCCAGTCATTTTCCAAACAAGGAATACTGGGATCAGAATATGTTAAGCTAAGAGGCGGCCGTATTTATTTTTTCCGACTTCATCTTCCCAAGAATCATTATCACCACTGTATTCACCTTTACATCATCTCCCTATTCACCTTCTACTCATATCGATACATCAATCCTTCTCATCACATTTCTCTTCCTCATCATCTTCCTCTTCATTAGTACTACGTTCATCTTCACTGCATGTTTCCCCTTCCTTGTCGTCCTCACATTCCTTTCTCTCCATATCATTTGTCATCATTAGCATCATATTCGCAATCGTCTTTCTCATCATCATAATTACCACATCACTACATTCATCCTCATCACCTTTCATCAGCTACACCCATTATCCTTATCATCGCATTTCTCTTCCTCATCACCTCCCTATTTATCTTGCACTTCGTTATCAATGTTTAACCTTCCTCACCATCATATTCCTCCTTATTCGTGATCATCATTGCATGCCTTCCTCCTCATCACACTCATTTTCCACCTCATCACATTCCTCCTATTCGCCTCCTCATCACATTCATCCTTCCATCCCACTCATCTTCATCATCACATTCGTATCCTCGTCCTCATCATCTCTCTATTTATCTTGCATTTCGTTATCAATGTTTAATCTTCCTCATCATCATCGTATTCCTCCTTCCTCGTGATCATCACTGCATGTCCTTCCTTCCTCCTCCTCATCACATTCATCCTTCCATCCCACTCGCCTTCATCATCACATTCGCATCCTCTTCCTCATCAGCTCCACCGCCATGTTGACCTCCTTCTTCCATCTCTTCATAAACTTTGAAGAGTTCCCTCGAATGAAATCAGGCTGTGTTAAGAATGCAGTTTGATTTTATCCTTAATACTTCAGGGCATTCTTCCCTTTGCTAAGTTTAACATTCTCTCTGCAAGATTCTGCTGGAATGAACGATATCGTTTTAAATAATGAGAACGTGGAATCTGAAGAAGGGTCAGGCGCGTTACCTGTATAATTATCTTCTCATCCAGAGTAGCAATCTTAAGACAAATCATGTGTCATTCTTCCGAATTGCCGTAGGGAAGCAGAAAATCATGTATCAGTTCATTCTGCAGTCGTCGAAAATCCGAAACGAAATGGTATTGTGCTGAAGGGAAAAGAGAGATATTTCCTTCTAATTATGGTACTAACTCAGTCACGTGATCGCCCCGTTATAACAACACTCGTTATGGAGAAGTTTCGTTTCTCTTTAGAAATTGCATAATTAGAGTTAGAACGACTCCTTCAATCACTAACATCACACAAAAGTAACCAATTAACGTCTAGAGAAACTGAAAAGTCTTCGCTCGGAGAATTTTTCGTGTAGATATTTCTGAGGAGGAGGAGGAGGAGGAGGAGGAAGATGGGGAGGGGACAAAAGATCCAAAGTTTGTAGTTAACTCCGAAATTCTCCCCATTTTCCAAGGTGCTTATAGAGTTGCTGTTATGCGTTTCTGCTTTGATCACAAACTCGCAGACGTCACAATCAAGGACTACACGGGGGGAGGGGGGAGAGGTCTGTTCCCCTCATCTACGAATGTTACTTTTCATGAAGAACTTCGCTTTCATAAAGCGAAGTAATTTGGATAATCCTTCTCACACACGTGTTTAGTGTATTTGTACTTATTCTAGTACATGAAGGCCAACAAACACGAAACCCAAGCAATGGGATCATCACTTTAGATAAAAGCTTTCAGATAATTTTAACAAATGTATCGGCATCATTAACAATTGCTCATATTGTGTTATGATTTACGTATGTTGATCGCACCCAATCTTCCATTTATTTTTTCCTCACGCACGCGCGCGCGCGCACACACACACACACACACACACACACACACACACACACACACACACACACACACACACACACACACACACACACACACACATTCGTGTTTCCAGCTATTGCATTCCTTCTTTTACAGCAATAATCGACAAGATAGGAGGGATTTTTTTTTTTTTACGGCTCCGGTAGTCCCGGAAAATATCCCCACAGATTCTCCAAAGTGTAACATCGAAGTAATTCTAACAGCAACTGAAGCAAGCGCTGGAGGACACTACATAATAAATTTTCTGCAAACTGAATAATAAAAAAAAAATATATCCACGTTACATGCAAATCTATCCTTCACTCCAAACTTCCCCCCCCAAACACTCTAAAAGAAAGTAATTTCTTTCCCCCACCCCTCAGGCTTTTTGTATAAATTTGCAGACGGATGTTATCTAAGCCGTTTATCAGACTATGCAATGGTTCAAGCCGGGGAAACGCAGCCCTTTTACTCGCTAGATGAATATTGACTTTTACCGTTAGGAGACGCTTCTGTCTCTCTTTATCTCGAGGATCCAGCGTCCTGTATACCCCCACCAAATAACGATCCGGACGTATTTCACTAAGAACGACCCTCGCATTACACCTCGTCGGGGATGGTGTGATGAGCTCTGGGATATAACTGGCCTGTGATCACCGGTAATGGGCTACGAGTTCAGAAAGAAACTGCAAAAGTAGGCTGATGGTAGCGTGGGATTATTTAATTCTTCTTTATATCTCCCCGATGGATCCACATATGAGCGGTCTTATCATCCTCACGAAGCTGTACGGACGTGATCTTCCTACTCCGCAGCAGCAACATCTTTGATAAAAAAAAAAAAAAAAAAAAAAAAAAAACTTCTGAACTTCACTATAATCTTTTTTTAAAGAAGTCTTCTACGCTTTCTTCAAGGGCGTGCGCGCGACTACACAACATCCTGTGAAGTAACTGCCGGGTTTCAGGAGATAGCGTTGCTTAATTGTTAGACTTGGAGAGTGAGATTGAAGACAAGCATTAATAAAGAAAGATGGGAAAGAAACCAACGTATAAAAAGAGTAGAAATGTATACAATATTGTACACGAAATTCTGTTTTAGTAACCATACTACCTTAGATTAGCTCTGCTCACACACCTGAATGCTAAAAATGTTAGTTTTCTTCTGTGGATCTTTGATCAACTATTTTATTTCTAAGCCATCTCTACATGTATCCTTCATATATTGTTTAGTGTTATCTCTAATTTTGCTCTTATTCCATATAAATTTATTCATGCTGATTTCCTTATCTCTACTTATTTTATTGTTCATTTCTATATTTAATCATCTTCACTAAAAATTACCTAAATAGCTCAAATATTTTACTAATTGTATGGGATATTCTCTATTTTACTTAATCATTCGGGATATAATCGATATTTTCCATATCCGTGCCCATTTATACTATTTTTGTGTTCCTATTGCTGATTTCCATTCAAAATTTGTTACAGAAGTTATTCGACTTAATTAGGGAATACCAAAGATTTCTATTGAGTTAATAGAATCCTATCCTCTGCCTAAAGTTGATATTAACAGCTCCAATTTGATATCAAGTTTGATATTACTTTCCTTCATAATGCAATCTATATAGATGATGCATAAGAGTAGAGAGATAGTGTGCACCTTTGTCTTACACCTGATTTTACATCAGACTATCTTCTTATATCTCCTTCCATTCTAACGTAGGCGGCATCTGACTTACAACTCAAATATAATCTACGTATATCAGATCAAATGGCAGTAACACAACTGCAATTTTTCTTATGCATTGAAAATGATGGAAATGTTCACCCGAAACGGTGAACATTTCCATCATTTATACTCGCATAAATTTCACCTGGAACACTCAAATATTTTATTTTATTTTCTTCTGATTTTATATCTGTTACACTATCTTTTCCGATGAACATTTCCCTCATTTTCGATCGTACCCTTTAAAAAAAAAAAAACGTGTCTACTGAAGCATAATATATAGAATAGCTCCATTGATATCAACTCGCTAATTACCTCTTTTTTGGCTGCGTTGCGCAGTTACCGGAAATGAGGTAAGACGTTACAGCAGGCAGTCTCAACTTTACCAACAATGCATCGCTCATTCAATTACCGAAATTAGCTTTTGTGCGAAATGAGGCTCAGAATAATTAGTCGAGTGGAGACACCCACAAAATGCATTCCATCGTCACTTATATGGATACCCCCCCTAAGTAGAAGATCTCTTCCCTAAACAAGAGGGGGGGGGGGGACATTCATTTGGGCAAATTATTCAAATCTATTCCGTCACTATAATTGTGTTCGCTTATGACAGACGATGTTTCCCTCGGTATCAGAAGGGTTTGTGTTATAACTTAAGGGATCGGAACCCCTCCCACAACTCTAATTTGTGTCATACACAGAAGCGTCGATGACTTTAATTGTCCACAAGATAACGTTTAATGATCATTACTGAGGCGAATTTGCTAAGTGTGGGATGTTCTATCGCACGGTCTATTAGGTTATGCAGTTTCATCAATGAACTCGAACGACATTTTTAAACAGAGTTGCTTCAATAACTTCTGCAATGATAAACACTGCATTAGCTCGGATAAAGGATCCGAGTTAATAATAAATTGGGATCGTTGACTATCCGTGGAGGATACTGCATCAGTAGAAGCGAGACATAATTCCAATAATGCACGCTTTAGACGGCTTATTAATGTAATTTATTTCTTTTTTTTAGAAATAAGCATGTAATTTATGTTTCATTTTTAATAAATAATTTATATTTTAAATAGTTTCAGATAATTTCTAATATTTCAGAAATATAGTAAACACCTTTAAATGTTCCATATCATAATATTACAATTATGTTGCACTAAACAGTTTTTTTTTTTTTTTTTCAGAATCGAGTCGTCACATAATTTGTCGATATTATTTAATTGCCTATGTGTGATTTGTGACATTTTCTGATTAAAATGAAATTTTAAAGCACATCATATGCCTTTACCATTCCTTGACAAAATAAGCTCTCAAATTTGAGGACTTGACTATTAAAATGTTCATGAAAAATAGCTGCAGACGAAAATGAAATGTTAGAAATGTGTTAGCAAATCCTGTCATTATCATAGCTAAAACATGTTTTTTCCTCGAATGTATTTAAATATTTATTTAATGAAGAAACTTGAACAAGAGTTACGTCATCAGTGACGCATCAAGCGACATGCGCAGTAAAAAAAAAAAAGAAGTGTACGTCCAAGAAGTAAATGATTTTGGCGGTATTTTACTCGCACAAAATGAGTCTTGGAAGCATGTGCGCAAAAAAAAAATAATAAAGTGGGTTGACGTTTTAATGTACTAGTATATATGCGTATATATACAGAATCTTTACGTAAACGGACATACGTCGAGATTTAAAATATTTCGCGAAATCTCCCCATTACAAGGTATCCTATTTATATATCCGGCAATTCAAAGTAAATGACGTCATGCGTTGAAATTTCAATGAATTTAGTGTTTTTTTTTTTTTTTCTGTGTGTGTATGTAACCTAATTATCTTGTACGGCTCAAAGCTTTTAAATCGACCTTTCCGAATAACCTTTACCCTTTCGGCAGGAAATGAATAAATAATTCTTTGCTGTCGTCAATTACTACTTGGCTCTCCAATCTGTTTATCGAAGGCTTGCAACAGGAACTTGCACACATGAGAGGGAAAAATTAGGACCCATTTATAAAGGAAGTGTATTAATGACTACACTACAACCTTCTAGGAGACCTCCCCCCCCCCTCTACTTTTTTCCCACCACACATTAATCTCTTAAGGTTTTAGCTCGATTTTTCTAACAGGATAAGAAACGTATCCCCCGGAAGCATTTGGCTGATGGAATTATCTGTCATCACTTTATCTTCGTTCAAGTTACCAACAACTTAGATTAGTTTCCTTGATGCAATAATAGAAGATGAGCTAAGAGCTCATTTCAAACGACTTTGGTATTTTCGCAATTACATACTGCTAACTGGCTTAATTTGCGTTGCATCAACAACAACAAAAAAAAAAGGCCAGGAGTATTTCTTTGTTCTGCAACTAATATATGTACCCGTCAAGGTAAAAAATAGTAAAACAAAAAAGCATCTATGAGGCGAGTTGGGTCCCGACTTCTACCATTTATAAGTAATAGTATGCATCTGACCACGAAAGTGGAACCTGTTGTCATGGAAACAAGTAATCACATCCATCTGGAGCAGAACAACATCTAAAAACTATTTTTATGAAATATACCTAATTTTTCTTTTCCCTTTATTAACTTTTACGTTCATTTTTTGAAAAAAAAAAATACACTTTTATCATTACCCCACCCATCGAAGGATGGTTGTAAGCCTATTATACGTTAATAATCTTGAACGCCCTCTAGAGACAAAACATGGAACTTTCTCAAGTCATTTCAGATCTCCTAAAAGCAAGCTTTACAGTGGACAATGAAACTCGTATCATATCTAAAATTTGAAAGAAAAAAAAAGAAGCAAGCTATTTATTTTAAACACTATCCATTTTCATATTCAGACTGATAATTTTTAAGTTTAAAAAGTCGGTTTTTAAATATTAATTTAGATAAATCAATTAAGTTTAGTGCAGGCAATAAGTTACATAAATCAACAGTAAATAAATATGTATTACACGAACATGAGGTGTCCATTAATATCCCACTACATTAGCAGATCCCCATAGAATCGCATCAATGGGTTTGCTTCGTTAGGAGGGAGGGAGGGAGGCATAGAATTGCCACATGCCATGTCATGCACTAATATCAACTATCTCAGTGTCATAACAACATCATACAACGCATTCTACCTTTAGGGACAAGCACAAATTATTTCCTTCAATTTAATATCCAATTCCAACTTTCCCCGACGGTGTATTAATCACCAGAGGTCACTAATAGTTGCCGTTAATGCTCGAACACCAAAGATGATGAGTACAAATCCCGGGATACCCACTATGAACACGCAGCGTTATTTATCCACTCAGTACACTTATTACTCTGTCCATCAGTGGAAGAATACTCAGAAATGACTTGTTTCTACGACGTTTTCGGAGCATTAGGAAAAAACGTTCTTATGTAACAACCCAATTCTGTTTAATAAGGTAAAAAAAAATACATAGAGAGAGAAAAAAAAAGACGAATCTCTCGAACTCGGTAATGTTTATGCTTCGTACTACTGATAAGTGTAATCCGCATGTCTGTATAAAACCCAGATGAATTCGCCAAGTCTTCAACGTGTATTGATATAGCAACCGTGCTTCAGTTGCTATATCAACGATGTTACTGCAATATTCCCATGGAAACGAAGGTCGACCACTTGGGTAATAAATTCCACATATAAAGAGGGAAAACTAAATGTAAGAGACTCCCTGGAGTGAAAACTCGAAACCAGTCCATTACTTGATGGACTTTTATTGTACGGAGGCAGGCAAGTGCTACCAACCTTTCGTGGAGATGGAGAGGCGCGGGGGGGGAAAGATATCGCGTGCAAGTAGTCCTCCCCCCCTTCTCCGTACTCTAAGTGATCTTGTAGGAATGAGATGACTTCTACAAGAGCAATAACGGTTAAAAATCCGCTATAAGATGATATTAGAAGTCTCTCGCGATAACATCAATGAAACTCCTGAAAGAGAGGATTACTGAGGCGGTGTTTGTGTTCCTGCACTTTTTTTTTTTATTTCTTCATTCCTTTTCCCGACCCCTTCCCCCTCATTTCAGGGAATTTAATGTTAGTCTATTACTACAGATGCTCTTAAATAAAGTTACAAACCGCCCAGTGCATCGAATTCATAACATTATTGTAGTAGGAGTATTACCCACATAAAAAACACCTGAGCGAGAGTATCTAATGATCCTTCACCTATGGGATAGTTGGAAAGCGTACCATTTTCTTGATGTGTGCTTCAATAGCACTGTTCTATTTGTGGAATTTATGAAAATTGGATTGAAAGTAATTTTCTAGTTTGTCAGACTAAAAGAGGAAAGGAAACAATGTTACATTTATTCTCCCATCTTTAACAGTAATGTCTTTGTCTTTTTTTTCTTTCAAATCCCTCCTAAGAAACAGAATAAGTAAAAGAAAACAAAATTACATAAGCATTACGATAAATACAAGTTAAACAATCAGTCCAGATATTCTACATTAGATGTCCCTCTAGCGGATGATTTGTGAAATGAGGTCTATAAAAATGCAACAGCAGTTTTTGTCAATATAACCTTTTATTTCTCGTATCTGTTTCTCTGCATACTCATATACTATTTCAACACATTATAACGATCGTAGTTAATGCTAATTTGTCATTTATTTCGATGGTTATATAACTTCTACTGTCTTCTTTATCAAGGTCTTGTCCTTTGGGATTAAAGAAATAAACCTATTCGATAAAATTTGATGTTATAAAGAAAAGAACTGAATTTCAATCTTAAATTAGTTTCTGTGAGAGTGCCATCGTGAAATGGAAAATAGAAAAAAAAAAAAGCATTCTCTTGGATGATAGATCGATTTGCTTGTGACGTTTGCCTGTAGGAATTAAAAGAATACGAGAAGTGATGATTTGTTGCCAGCTTTTATGTTGTTCGCTTCAAAAGACGACTCAGAAATCCTTCACGTTTTTTATTTGATTTTTTAACGTATTACTAGCAATAAAAACTGTAAAAATCATATAAAATTTCAAATATAAAACTAATCTACTGAATGGACCAATCACAAGCCATTCTGATTTCGTCTGCTAAAATTGCAACAATAATAATACAGAAAATCATCTTTATATTAAATATTTAACAATAAAGACATTAAATATAAATAAAAATAACTTATACAAAAAGTAAAATAGTTCTATTGAATACTGCTTTCGTAGAAAAACAAGATTTTTAAAAAAATCAAAGCAACTTGTGCACTTAAAGAAAACTCATGACCAACTACACCGTAATATATAACCTTTGACATTTCACTTGTCAACAGACGTGTCCCTTCGAGAGAAACAAAACAATTAAACTCGCTTTGTCAACTAGTCATCGCCTCCCACATGAGTCAAAGCAAAGAAAAAAATATATAAATTCTCAGTACAAAAAAAAATTCCAATAAATATCTTTAAAGCCTATCTCGATAGATGGCAGGGAAATCATTGAAAAGATAGCACTCGTCTGTGATATGCTTGGTGGTGAGATGAACTTAACAGGAAATGGAAGAAATTCCTTTTTTTTTTTTTTTATTTCCAAAGATGTTTGCAAGACAAGATTTCAAGAAAGATAACGACTAAAGAAATTGAATCTCTCTTTTTTTTTTTAACTGAAAAAAGGCTTTTAGTGAAAATAAATGTCAAACTACGTATACTGCTCAAATCTTTCGATCCCTGTTACAATCAGAAATGCTAATTAGTTAAAAATCCATTGCATATTAATTGGAGACTAAAGATATGTCTGTGATACA
Source organism: Typopeltis vanoorti (assembly GCF_054136105.1). Lineage (NCBI taxonomy): Eukaryota > Metazoa > Arthropoda > Arachnida > Uropygi > Thelyphonidae > Typopeltis > Typopeltis vanoorti. The sequence goes on along the minus strand of NC_143567.1, from coordinate 73,937,694 downwards.
AAATTGGTGACTAAACAGTTGCGATTTAGATTAATATGAATTCACATAGCTATCTTAAAATCCAACTCTTTTTATTTTTCCATAAAAAGTAATCGGAACCTTTTTAGTCCAAACTTTATTTATTTTTATGTAAATCGGCTGGCTTACTACATTCATCTTTCACCAACGCTGCACAACGAGTGCATTTTTGTGAAATGTGAAAGCAGGAGAATATGGCAGACTACTGCTGCCATCTTGTGTTCCTAACCCTAACTAACATTATATACGTATGTCACTGTACGTTTTATGGTTGATTTTTTCTATCGACTCTTGAATTCGGCTATTTTTAAGTAAATTACTTTTCCTTTTATGTAAGAAACGTCATTTTTAAGACTGCAATTTGGAAAAATCTAAATTCGAATCGGCAAGTCTTCCCTATACTTATCTAGTGACCAGTTATGTCCTCTAGTTTAGTAATGGATCAACCATTGGTCATAATGATGCCAGTGTTGGTAATAAAAATTATCACCCCCATCGAGAGCGACAATGTCGTTATCGTAGAAAGAAGCAAACACGTCATGCAAATATTATGACTAATAATGGTCATATCAGTAATGACACCAGTTTTATCGAACATGAAGTTATATTTTCCACCTATTTACAAAAACGAAATCAGTGGAAAATATAATTGAAAAACCAGTGGGAATGATGCTAGCTAATAATTCTATAAATTACAATGTAGTAGATTAAATTATTTATTTATTATTTCTATTTTTTATTAATTTAGTATTAATTTAAATCATTAACTGGATCTACTTAAGTTCATATCAGCAAAATTAGCACATTTGTGAGCACCAAAACGCTACATTATGGCTAAATGAAGGTTCCATCTGAACTAAAATGAGATCGGTCATCAGTAGCAATCCATGCTTATTACGGTAATGTTAAATCGCGACAAATAACACACAACGAGGTCCTCCGTTGTCTTCAAGATTTTCTTGTATCATCTGGTTGCCATTTATCAATATTCAAATTCGGATAGACTCAGAAAAGAGCTCATATTTCATCCGGTATTCCTCATTGAGCACCTTCGACTGCCTAAAGTAGCTCACATTATTCATGCATTGAGCACAGTGACACACACATAAGAACGTTTCGCCTATTGATGACAGAAAGTAAAAGTTTGCCGCCATAAAATTCATAACTTTGGAATGATTAGAGAGTCTACATAAAAGTTGTGACTTGGAAGTCTTGAGAGGAAAAATGGATCTAAAGAAAACTACGCAGACATGGGTGAGTGAGGTCGAAAGTGCCAAGACATTTCAAGTAGAGATTTTTCTGTCTTGCTCTTCTTTTCAGTACAAAATAGCTCAGACGCAGTAATGTACTTTTTCCCCCTTCTCTCTCTCTCTTTCTCTCTCTAGTAAACGGAGGAAGTCATCATTTCAGAACCAAGACGAAAAACTTTTCCAGAAAAAAAAAACAAAAAAAACGAACGTCTTACAAGCGTTCTAAGAAGGAGGCCGTTACAGAGATATAAGGGTCGAAGTTTTTATTGAGGACCTTCGTTCCTTTTGCTACAAAGAACATAGCAGTAACGGCTACTTTGAGAAAATGCAATTACATTCCCCCCTTCTTCCCCTTTACCCTGTTTTACCACTGGCGTCTTGAAGTTTTTTTTTTCTTTTAACTAACGTAACAGATCGATATATTTGATTCCCTCTGACGAAACCCCGAATTGGAGACCAACAGTATCGAATGTATTCATCTCGTTACGGTTGTGACGTAGAATGCCGTTTGCAAAGTCATTTCAGATGATGGAGAAGGAAGATGATTGGTCCGAGGATGTTATTAGGGTTAAAGGTTGCACTACTTAAGTTTCTTACTAGACCGAAAAATGTAAATTTTTTTAATAGAAAAACTACAGAATTACTTGGAATATTTGCTCTGAGAGAGAGAAAGAGAGAGAGAGAGAGAGAGAGAGAGAGAGAGAGAGAGAGAGAGAGAGAGAGAGAGAGAGAGATAACCAATATAAAGCATGAAAAATAACTTTGATTCCGCTAGTCTGGGAATGATTTCGGTTCCGAATGCATTACCAATTCCCTTTCAAGACAATTGTCTTGATGACTCAAGACGATAATGGTGCATGCAATAGAATGGAGCAGCCCTCAAAATACCCACAGCAGTCTACGGGCATCTCCATTTTAAGCGCAGATCCATTCTATTGCATAAGCCTATCTAGTGATATTCTCTATCAATCTCTGCAGGCTACACGATATGTTATCAGATTTTTTTATGTGAATGATCATAATCTAAATCAGTTGCTGAATTCTATTGAAAATGACATCAGCATAAAGCAAGTATAACCAATGATAAATATATCCAGCTTTAAGTATTTGCGAAATGATAAATGAGCTTACCAGTGAGTATAATATGTACTGTAATGGCAGAATAGTATGAAAAATATCGATAAAAAATACGTAGAAAGTTTTTTTACCTTGGATATACTATGCGTTAAAGATACCAAGCAGTTTTATAAACTTGGTTTTAATCCTTTTTCCCAAGTAAGCAAACAGACAGGTAAGTCAAGTTTGCGCCTGAACATAGTTCAAGTCTGAGACAACTCTTGGTATAGGTGGTGTAAGCTCCGATCACTTTCCTTAGTATTTTCCCGTAATGCAAAGCTCATCCCCTTGCGGAGATGTATGATGCTATGCATTAAAGGCAAGGGCCACTACCCAGACCGGTTTCGACCTTTATTGAAGTCTCGTCAGTGAGAACCAGACCCAAAAATGCCAAGGTTGAAGTGCTGCAGAGCTTATAAATTTTACCAATACAAGGTGCTTTGACCTTATTAAATAAAAATCTCAGGATTGCTTAGTATCTTTAACGAAAAAAAAAAATAAGTGTTTAGGATATCACTGAATATACGAGAATTGAAAGGAACCAAGATTACAACAAACGCCCTCCAGTGGAATTTTTCATAACTTCTTCCTAATAAAGATTATGGTCGTAAGACTAGCAGTCTTTGCACAGAAAAAAAAAAAAAAAAACGAGAAAGGCTACCGTCTAATGCATACCACACCCCAATAGTTCTCTAATAAGATCATTTACGTGCTAATTCATTTTAAGACAATGCTGCATACTTTATCGAAGATGAAAGTCTGTAACAAGTGAACAAAGACACACAACACTTAAAAGTGTAGCAGGGTGGAACATTTTTTTTCCCCCTTCTCCTTCCTAATCAGATATTCTTTCCTGTTCTTATCTTTTGCCGGTCATTGTTTGGCGTAATTACAGTCTTAGCAAACTAGATAAGAAGCAAATTTCCAGAGTAATACGTTGCAGTTAGTCACTTGTAACTCAACCCATCCTCCATATTTGGTTACATCATTAACGTCACACAATAGAGTTGCCTAGCAACGGACCACGGTAGAACAGCAACTTGATGAGATCAACTCCTTTTGTCTGAGTATGACTGCTGATTTTTCTTGCAGATACTCAATCCTTCGTATTATTCTTGTAAAAATCGGTAAGGCACTGTGACATCAATTTTGGATACGCTTGACATCTTTAAAGGTTCAAATATTGCGAACATAATTCATACACGAAGACATTGACAGAAAGGTCATTCTCAACGCTAAGTTGACCTTAGTATTTTAATGTTACACGAGCGGTTACAATTTCTTTATCAGAAAAATAATCAGAATTAAGTTATATTATTTTAAATAATGAATTGGAATTTGATTATAATACGATTATATAGAGTGGATGGGTTTAATCTTCACGCAATACGATAGTTTTATTGGCCTATTAAAGAGAAAGTTCTTTTTATCCAAATCCATTACATGACTTTGATAATAAAAGTATAATTATACAGAGAAGGTCGGTCAATCCGCCTTTAATAGACAAGACTAGCCAAAAGCCATTACAAATGCACGTGAGTGAGGTTTCTTTCGCTAAAAAGTGTTATGTGGATTTCTAAATTTGAAACACCGTTAAAGACAATCAGATTGATATGTTGGTTAAAATTTAACAGCACATTCGATCTGATCAACGTCTCAGAATTATAAAAGTAGAACAGTTTCAATTTCGGGAAATGCTCATCAACGGTTTTATCACAGATTTGGAGATGGAATGAACGCCAGCAAAATGTTTTCAAGGAATTCCAGAGGAGTCGAAAAAAATAATCGTCGCATTGACATTTTTTCTACCTTCTCTGAAAGAAACAAAAAAGGCATCGATTCAAGTAAAGAAAATACAACGCGAGAAACTGAACGCCTTCTAATTTTCTTCAGGAGATAGAAAAAGTTGCTGAACCAGAGTAGTATGTAGTCACAATAAATGGCTTCAAAAGACAAGAATTCTTTTTCATCCAGAAAAATAGACAAGTCATCCAAATGAATGGATATAAACGAGCTCATTACTATACAAGGTGATGGATGTTAGCGAGTTATCAATGAATAGCATTAAATTAATTTTCTTCTTTGTTTTCCCTTATGTATAAGAAAGAGTACTTTCATCAGTCTCTGAGTTCTCAGTAGCTCAGTTAGTATAGACAATACTTTTTGGTGGAAAACCAGAGGATGATTAACCGGTCTTGGATGGAAGTGGAGGGTTTTCCTCCCAGAAACCTGAATTTTCCCACCAGGAAAATCGACAAACAGAACTTACGTAGTTAACAAACACAATATCGAATTATGTTCGAAGCCTGATTCTAAAGGCATTAGAAACATAGACGCCCATCCCCGATGTTTACTGACTGTCATTACTTTTGTACCTACGACCTATAAGTTAATTTGCATTAAAAGAAAGCTGACAAGTAATTCGGCTATGACACAATACCACCTTCATACGCAATTGCAAGTAAGGGAGGGCAGATAACATCGTTTGTATTTTCGTAATGATCATTAACTTCTTCTTGCTCTGTTAATTTGAGTTATTGCAATAAATCATCCGTCCGTTCCTGCAATAGAAACATGGTCCCCACCTCTCCTCCCCTTGATTTCTCCCCCCCCCCCCCAAGAGAAATACGGCGTCAGCCAGACAACCTTTATTGTCTTACCTTGGCACCCTATAGGTGGGCTTCATTGCGAGTGATAAATGGACGGTTAAAAATATCGAAAGGATTTGAAAAAGGAAGTGGTGATAAATCTCATGTCCCAGTTCACTAGTAATTGAATGATTAATTGATCGCGCGGAAAGACTAATGATAAGAGTGATTTAAAGCTTGTCTGTTCTACTGTGCCTTAGACTTCTTGTGGTCCAAAACAGCACGTCTGTTTTCATTCGCGACATTATTTTTCGTTTCCGAAAAAAGATAAAAGAAAGCCCATGCACTTCCTGTTTTTTTTTTTTTTTTTTTTTTTTTAATCAATTGATTCTATCAAGTTTTCTACAAGTGAATCATTATTGATAAAGTAACGTATAGGAATTAAAAAAAAAAATTTAAACCCCACAGAAATTTCCTAAATTAAAACGAATCCATTAAGATACTGTATTTCAAGCCCATTTATCCATGGCTCTGCAGTTGGATTGCAACACAGAATAGTTGGTAACAGACTACGCAGTGAACTACTCAAAACAGAATTCTGTTGTTGTCATGGAAACATGACATTACATCCCTTGGTTATTCCAAACGAATTCTATCAAAGGAAGATAAATCGGAGTATAAGTTCTGTGGATGGAATAAGATTCAAATAAGTTGGGATTTAAACGTTTTTTGTTTTTTTTAAATACTAGATCAATTTGAATGAACTCTAATGGGATGAAGCAAAAATCACCGTTAGGATACCGTGCGTACAGGTCCCTCTATAACGTGTATATAAAAATCTTTCGAAACTAACCGAAATAGTTGTGAAATTTTATTCAGAATTAAAAAAAAAAAAAAAAAAAAACTTGTGGAATCCCATGCTCTTCAAGACTGAATTGTTATTTAAAAAAAAAATTAAATTTGGTAGTCCAAACAATTATTCAATATTAATGTTAAAAATCAGCATTGAAAGCTCTATTAAAGTTATCAAAATAAAGCTGATTAATGTTTATACATATTTTAATTAAATGCATGCATGTCCTACCTAAACAGGTCATAAGTGAGTTGACATTTTACATCAGTGACTTCCAAACAGATATGAGAATTCCTCAGAACTCTGTGGTCTCTAGTTTTTGATCGTGCTTTATTTCGAACCCAACTCTGAGATTCATAGCTTAAAACTGGTTTGAACATCGTCTTGTATACTGCTTTTTGGTGTTTTGGCTAATTTCTCTCTTATTCCATATACATTTATTCAGCTGGCTACCCACCATACCAGCTTTGCTTATTCTGTTGTCTATTTCCAGATTTAACCTGCCATCTTCATTAAAAATAGTGCCTAAGTAGGTGAAATGTTTTACTTGTTCTATAGGTTCTCCATTCACGATGCAGTTGATATTTTCAATGTTTCTGCCTATTTTCATTGTCTTTGACTATTTTATTGCTGATTTGCATACAATTAATCGCAGCAGTTATCCAATTTAGTCTGAGAATTCTGTAGATTTGTACTGGAATATCATTTTCATCTGCCTTTCCACAATAGCAGGTTTCTGTTAGCTTTTTTTTTCGCACTTCAACGACTGATATGAACTCTTAAATATTTTCTACTACTGTCATCAATGCCTATCCTATTTAACAACCATTCAAATAATTACTCCAGATATACAGAATATCTTCAGTTGCTATGTTGTCACATTTATCACATCTGATTCCTTTTACAGTATTATTTCCAACGATGCATTTTTTATTATTATTTTAGTAGTTAACTGCTATAATATACCGGCTATGATGATTATAGTTTTAACTGCTTTGTTAATAATTTCAAACAAACATCTATTTGGTGTTTATGCGCTGATAAATCGTTAGCAAAATTAACATTTTAAAATAGCAGCATAACATTTAAAATAAAGTTAACAGCTTATTTTATTAGTGTTTAAAATTCTAAATATTACCCATAATGCAAGTGATTATAATTTATAAAACAACGAAGTATAATAATATCGTTTGCTCTACATTGTGAATTTAAGTGATTTATAATTATTATTTCGAAATTATGCGACTATTTATGCAGTTGCACTAAACACTGAGAATCTGATTTATTTATTTATTTTAAATTAATGATATCTTTATTTATATTATCAATATTAACCGTATAGTAATAAACTACACGATTAATATTTCTATAAGAACATCATTCAGTGATATTCTAATTCTCTGTGACGAGTTCCACTTCCTGTTTTTTTTTTCTGTAATAACTTATAACCTCTTCCGGTTAATCAAAATACATCTTCTAATAATGTTTAAAACCGAAGTTGCCATATACGCAACGAGACATATAGCGTAAGTGATTTATAAAATTAAGTATTTTAAATTCATTTGTTTTTATGATTTAATACACGTTTGTTTAAAGTTTGTAAAATATTTTCCTCTCTAACGATGAATCACGCGACAAAACACAGATTTTTTCAATTCACTGGAATTTCCTGGTGCGAGTATTAAACTTGTTAGTTACCCTAGCAACAGTATTAAAAATATTTCTTCAAAAATAATCTATTTACAGAAATAGTTCGATAAGGAAAAACGAAATGTTCAGATGGCGCTGCACACGTAAGTCTTGTTTAGAAAAACTGGTCTAGTGGCGCAATTTTAACAATAGCACACCACCGTCAATCACAAAAATGTTTTTTTTTTTTATCCGTTTCATGACGGAAATTTCTTCCCTAGCCCACCCTGCCCCACCTCGGTTACTAATCAGCCACCAATAAAACCCCCTGAGCCTGATCCAGCGGAGTAAGATTGATTTCCGTTTCCCCATGGAAACTAAGTTTTCCCTCTACCACTTGAGACAGAGGGTCGGAAATCACATCTCTTCTCTTGTGAAGGAAGAAGTTGTTTCCTTAGCAACGCATCCCAGAGGACGACCAAGGGATCACAAGTCGAGGAATGTGGGCGCCTGGTCCCTGATAGCGTAATCAGTGCGGGCAGGCGATGCGAAATGAGTTTATATCGGATCTGCACCGTACAACGGAACTTCTAACTGGCTCTTCCTACTCTCCCCCCCCTTCCCAGAAGACTCTAAAGAGGAATAGAAGACTTCCCTGTTTGTGTATCAGATGAATTCTGCGAAAGTGAAATGCTGTTAGAGTGATATTGGAAACAGCGTGGTCTGTGGCTTACAAATACACTGTAATAACCGAGATGCACATTTAATGTTAGAGGAACAGCAAACCCGCCTAACGCTGATGATCTTATACAGTCCAAACATAATGCATTTGGAAATATTCTTCCGTTTTAATTTTCATAAAGCATCCATGAAGTAATTTCTATCCCCGTTTTGATTCTATATACTTCAAGAAAGAGGGGGGAAGATCAACTAATTCAGAAGGGATGCAATAAAGGAGGTAGAGAAACCCCGCAGTTCCTTCCATTAGGCTAAAGTGCAAGTCGCTATCAATCCAAGTATTATAGTGATGGCTCACACCTAGCAGCCCCGACAAATAGCATTACAGTCATGAAACGGTTCGTGGCACAATAAATCACAGCCCTTTCTCTGATCCCGCGGTGTACACCATTTGTTCTTGCTTACGGCGGAAGATGAGCTGTTTATAGAGATTATGGAAGCGTCGTGCTCCACCGGGTTTGGGAAATACGTTTCGAAGAGTTTTTTTTTTTTTTTTTAACTTCAACGGCAAAATCTGTACAGAGAAACAGATGGAGAGAAACTTGTAATGGCTCTCCAGAGCATCCCTTCATTGTCGGTACAGCAGAACTGGCGCCACCTATCAACAAAAACATTTAGTTTGTATTGTAATAGATTAGTAAATTTACTTCCCTCACTGGGTTCGTCAATTGCAGAATGAGATCTCTCCGGGTGCTCCGGTTTTTGCTACGAAAACTAGTCTCAGCGGTTGTCATCCCTAGATGGACTTATGTTTCCTAATAGAAGGCTAATAATTTGAGGTTATTTTCAACTCTCCGTATTTTATATATATTTTTTTTGTTTTGCTTATTATAAGCCTATAAACAGATGTGAACCCAACAGCGATCATCCTTCTCTTAGGAGAACTGTTTTATCTTTCCTACGAATAAATCAATTCTTTTGTAACGTAGAGAACTAAACCATAATTAACAACAATATTTTTATCTATATATCTATTTCTTTTTTTTTTTTTTTTTTTCTCCCGTGGAAGTCACATGTTGGGCTAACTGCAGTTTGATTTTTCTTCACTGGATGAGATTCCGATTACATAAGATGAAAAGGGAGAAAAAAATGGAAGCATTTTTATTTCTTTCTCGTGGTGGTCTTCAGTTACTTCCGCTGTTATCTAATAAAGTTAACCTCGGCGGATACGGTTGCAATGCCATTTCGATAACTAAAATCAAAATGAATACTTCGTAGATGCTAGTTATTTTTTGAACTATGTTGAAATAAATAGCACGGTTCGATCTTACTCTTAATATTTTAATAATAATAATCACGTGATCAAACTCACGGTTATTTTTATTTTAAGTCTACTTCGTAAACACCTATTCGATTTGTTTATTTATTCAATTTTTTTTTTTTTTTTTTGCGAAATTAAACAAAACAAATAGATAAGAATATAACTTCTTGTTTATTATAATTTACTTCGGAAATATAAAAATTTGTTCTTATTTTCTATTTTTAATCTAATATATTTTAATAATATAGTAATACACCATTTTGATACGTTTATAATGAACAAACATGAATGAGCTTTTGATAACAATTTTTGAGTTTGTCCCCAGCTGTGTTTGATATTCGTAAAATGAATTTTACGAATATCAAACACAGCTGGGGACAATCTTTTCACTGGGATCTGGCTTAGCGAATTCGGTGAAACTAGGGAAATCACAATATCGTTCCCGACCTTGTGACTTCTTTAGCGAAGTATGCCATTCAACTGAAACTGTAGGGCACCTCTTCTACCAGTGCAGCGCATTTGGCGAATGCTGGCTGAAGTGCTTAGGATCCGTTTATTAAGTTTCACAGGTTTTTATTCTTCGTATACTGGTTTTTCTTTCATTCTTTCTCTCTGCTGAATTTCAGCGCCACCTTTAGGCTCTAAAAGTTCAATGATGAGAGACTTGAACTCACGCAATATATATCTCTTAACGATAACTTTTACTAACTGGAAAAAGTCATTTGTTATAATAACAAATGACGTCACAATACAAGAAACGCTATTGCCAAACGCACCTTTTACGATTATATCTTGGGGACGCTCCATACTTGTTCTAATTGCTTCCATAAATATTGCAAAGATACCTTCACAAGATATCATGGAGGTCTGCAATCTTCCGTTATTTTTAATTAAGATAAGAAACGTCTTTAAGATAAAAGTAGTTATTTTGCATTTGTCTGTTGCCTAAACAATCGATAGTAGTGGTACAGTTTCGGAATGCTGCAAAAGAAATGTCGATTTGATTTCTTCTCGCTTATAGCGTCTTAACAAGGCTTACGACTGTGTATGGGAGCAGGACTTGTACTGCCGACGTTAATTCTGTAATACCCTCTGTAAATTGGACTAGACATAACCCCGAGAATTGAAGCCTGTATCCAGCTCTACCACTCCCCCAAGTACGAGAGATGCAAACTATCAGAAGCAGATGGTGCTAAGGGATCTTTCTAATTAACATCCTAATTTTTCAAGTCGTCAATTGGGTCTGTCGTAGCCCAAACCGAACTCAACGGGAAAAATATAAATCTACGTCAACAGTGATTTTATCTGAGTATGTGAAAGAGTCAGTGGAATGGATTTACAAGTTTTCCGATTCAGACGAAGCAACAATGACAAAAAAAAAAAAAAAAAAAAAAAAATGGGGTAGTAGTATAATTTTCTTAGCTTCCAAGAAAGCTAACGTGACGTCATGCTTACTACTTTGTAATGGTCTTTATGGTTTACAAAAGTAAATTATTTCTATGAAATTACAATGTAACTTATATTCTATTTATAATTTGAAATTTATATTATAAACTGTTTAAATTAGTTTTTAAATTTTTTAAAATATGATATATACCTTTAAATATTTCCAATAATGATAGTATTACAATTAAGGTATTGTCAAACCGTTTATCTGTAGGGAGTAAAAAGGAGTTAAATCAGAGACCGTTGGAGGTAATGGATTGCAATGCTGGTAGCCAATGAAGTTCTAACTGAGGCTCGGCTAGTGCTGTTACTTTCCTGTCATGATCAGAGCTTTAAAGCTCAATAACACCTTATCCCTACACTGTCCTTTACAGATAACGGGGAAGATGAAAAGCATTCTTGCTTCGCCCCTTTAAGCCAGTCCTTATTTAAGCCAGTCCTTATAAGGATAAGGACCGTATATCTATAAGTTATTTGTTATCTAAGAAGTCCTTCTTAAGACTTCCAAGGTAACAAATGGCAATGCTGAACAAAGGAAGTTAACTGAGGTTCGACTGTTGCTGTTATCCTGGGTAATGAGTTCGCTCTCTGGGGGTTATTGCCCTAAGGGAGCAATTTGAGTCACCGGAGAAAGTGTTGTCCGGCACGGCCCGCTGAGGGGTTCTGGCCGGTGAATTATTTTCTTCGGAATGAGCGATTCTGCTTGGTGGTCGAGTTTCACTGAGTAGAACCAACGCGGAGATCTAGACGGTCTTTCGCCAACGAATGAGTGGCCTAGAGATCGTCTGATTTTTTGAGATTTTACCCTTTACCTAAACAGTTCCAAGGTAACAAATGGCGATGCTGTAGCCAATGAAGTTTTAACTGAGCCTTGGCTATTGCCGTTACCCAGCCATGACTAGAGCGTTTATCTTAATAACACCCCATCCACACAGATTTACTTCATTCAGATGACGGGATAAAGAGTCAAGGACTCAGTCCATCTCCCAGTTCTTTTAAGAACCGTTTATCTGGATCATGGGATGATTATGAATCAATCGACCGTGAGATGCGGTGATTGATTTTATACCCTTGGTGGGTAATGGATGGCAATGCTGAACCAATGAAGTTTAACTGAGGTTCGGCTGTTGCTGTTACCCTCTTGGGCGCTGAGATTCGAGAGTTTTTGAGTTCGCTATCTTAAGGTTTTTGCCTTAAGGGAGCAATTTGAGTCACCGGGGAAAGTGTTCTCCGGCACGGCCCGCTGAGGGGCTTTGTCGGTGAATTATTTTCCTCGGAAGTTGAGCGGTTCTGCTCGGTGGTCGGGGAGCCCGCCACTGAGTGGAACCAACGCTGAGATATGGACGGTCTTTCGCCCACTATGGAGTGGCCTAGAGATCGTCCAATTTTTTGCGATGTCACCTTTACCTACACAGTCGGTGATTGATTTTATACCCTTCGAGGGTAACGGATGGCAATGCTGAACCGATGAAGTTTAACTGGGGTTTGGCTGTTACCCCCTCGGGTGATGAGATATCCTTGGTGGGTAACGGATGGCAATGCTGAACCAATGAAGTTTAACTGAGGTTCGGCTGTTGCTGTTATCCCCTTGGATAATGAGTTTCGAGAGTTTGCTCTCTTGAGGTTTTTGCCTTAAGGGAGCAATTTGAGTCACCGGGGAAAGTGTTCTCCGGCACGGCCCGGTGAGGGGCTTTGTCGGTGAATTATTTTCTTCGGAATTTGAGCGGTTCTGCTCGGTGGTCGGGGAGCCCGTCACTGAGTGGAACCAACGCTGAGATATGGACGGTCTTTCGCCCACTATGGAGTGGCCTAGAGATCGTCCGATTTTTTGAGATGTCACCTTTACTTAAACAGGCGGTGATTGATTCATTCAAACCAATACTAATGGATTGCATGCATTGCCATCCATTACCAATACAATGATTGGTAATGGATGGCAATGCTGTAGCTAATGAAGTTCTAACTGAGGCTCGGCTATTGCTGTTACCCTCCTGCCATGATCAGAGCTTTAATAGCTCAATAACACCTTATCCCTACACTGTCCTCTACAGATAACGGGGAAGATGAAAAGCATTCTTGCTTCGCTTCGCCCCTTTAAGCCAGTCCTTATAAGGACCATTTATCTGGGTGACGATGCGAAAAAGTCTTTTTTAGGACTTCCAGGGTAACGAATGGCAATGCTGTAGCCAATGAAGTTTTAACTGAGGCTCGGCTATTGCCGTTACCTAGCCATGACTAGAGCTTTTAGCTCAATAAACACCCCATCCGTACAGATTTTCTTTATTCAGATGACGGGATAAAGAGTCAAGGACTCAGTCCATCTGCCAGTTCTTTCAAGTACCGTTTATCTGAATATTTTCCGGGAAAGGACCCGCTGAGGGGCTTTGTCGGGGAATGCTTTTCTTCGAAATATGAGCGGTGGTGGGTGGAAGGCCATCACCGAGTGGAGCCAACGCTGAGGTGGACGGTCTTTCGGACAGTATGGAGTGGTCTAGGGATCGTCCGAATTTTTAGAGACGGCTTGGCTTTACTTAGACATAAGGCTCAATCTTGTTCTATTCTATATCGTGTGAGAAAAACACCGAGTTGACAGCTGTGACTTGACTGAATATAACCTGAGATATCTATTGTCATCATTTTCTTAAATATTCGGAAAAGAAAACAATCGCCATCCAAAGCTGCTGTTCTCAAACTCCAAAAATATTATTTTCGAAAGACAAAAAAAAAAAAAAAAGAAGGTGAATTGTTCTAGTGCAAACAGATCCCGATGTTATCGGTAGCTTTGGGTAAAATAATTCGATTTATTTTGCCTCTACTTCGAAGCGTAGCTTTAACTCGGTGGTGTAGTTTTTCTCTGTCATAAAACTAGCCAGTATCTTAATGTCATGGCCGTTTATCTCATCCCACAGATTCGTATCATAATTGAATATCTCGTATCTTCCCTTACCGTCAGGAAAAGGGATATGCCAAGCACACACCATCCCAACGTCTGTACACTTTCTTTTCGAGGACATAAAACACGACCCTCCCCATTGTACGAATGTCAGGATATCATCGGCTAAATGTGGTCTGGAAGGGAAAAAAAAACAAAAAAAAAAAACGGTTACCATGGAAACTAGATACAAGTTCGTTCATTGATATATATAATGCTGTAAAAATGGAAGAAAACGAGATTTTTTTTTTTTTGCTTCAAGCGTATTCTGGATATCAAGATTCGAACAGATATGTGTACAATTTTTAACTTTCATCTTTGCTTTTCTTTCTTTCTGTCAATCTTTCTTTTTAGATGTGCGTTATAAAAAGAAAAGGCAATACACTGATTATCAGTTTTCTATTTTTGTTTTGTTTTTAACACGCATGCGCACAAGTATAAGAATCATTGGTCAATTACATAAGATTGCAGAGGCGTGATGATAGCATCCTCGTATTATATTAATTTCTATTCTTAATAAAATTTAATTAATTTATATCAACTAGCGTAATTTACTGCATTTAGTTAAACGTTTTATTTAAGATATTCAATATATTTATTACTTTTATTCAAATATACTCACAAAATTAAATTATTACCTTCTTGTAGGCTATTAAAAAAGGCAATTTTCTAATTCATTTTTAACATTTCAATATATAAACATGCCCGTTTTCTATAATCTTTCCATTAAAATATAAAATTAACAAATAAGTAGAAAACTGGTTTCACTTATACCCAAAACTTCTTCATCTGCATCCAACGAGATCGGTAACCATAGCAACCGAGCAGAATCAATACAAAAACTGAAGATTGTCGGCTAATGATGGTAAATATTATAACATCAGTGGGTGACACTTAGTCTGTCGACATTTCCTTTTGCCCAACCCTTACCCCCCCCCTCTCTCGTGCACTTTCCAAACCTGCATGCCAAATATCAACCATCTGGAACAGATGGAATGAATGTTAACCGGCGACACGTGTTGGAGAAAGGCGGAACTAATTAATGTGTGAAATTACCCGCTTTACAAATTTATCTCTCAGTATTAAAATAAAGGCACAGAGAGAGACTTGAGGAAAGTAATCATGGATGAAGAAGCAGCCATACGTTAGTTCTTCTGAAAACACCAGTGTTGCAGTTTAGACAGAGGAGAAAGAAAACGCCATTGTTAGGACGTAATGCGAAGGGGGTCGTTCCTTTAATTAGTCCTTGGGGTAGGGTTGTGGAGAGGGGGAAATGAGGAAGAGGGTTAAAGAGATTAAACCTACATATTATGATAGTGTGTGTGTGTGTGTGTGTGTGTGTGTGTGTGTGTGTGTGTGTGTGTGTGTGTGTGTGTGTGTGTGTGTGTGTGTGTGTGTGTGTGTGTGTGTGTGTGTGCGCGCGCTTTATTATGGTATGTAAGGATTTAGGAAAGCTATCTTTCAGATGCAAATAACGAACAATGGAATTTGAAGAGTTTAAATACGGACTGATCGTTCAATGTCAGACTTACAAATCATAGTGGTTGATGGATTCCAACTTCCCAAACACCACACACAGAATATATCACTTCCTCCCTCCCAATCAATCAGACCAAAAATATTGCAAATATAATTAATACATTTTAAAAATTAATTAACCGAAAATATTATTGAAAAATGGAAATGCTATTAATGAAAAAAAAAATAGCATTTCTGAATTATTTTCAAGTCTTTTCATAGAATAAAGTCTAGATTCTATATAGAAATAAGACAAAAAAAAAAGGAGGGGGATTTGGAGTCATCCCAGTTAACGCTTCTTCCAAGGAATGTAATGTTTTAGACTATGAAGGATATAATGTTAGATTACTGGGTTTTATTGACGGAACAATGATTGATTCAGTCTGTTTTAACATTCTAGATAAGTCGGCATAAGTTTCATAAAGTCATTGCTTGAGGAGTTAATTTGTAAATGTTAAATTATTATCATTATTTTACAGCAGTTGCATTCAAAAAAGAGGCTGGTAACATAACACGAGTACAGATTTGAAGAATAACATAATCCGAGAAACTAGCTCTTCAGCAGAACCAAACATCGTTTTTTTATGATACACTTCAGACCTCTAATAAAAAAAAAATGTTGGATCGCACCAAGTGATGAAAATCAACAAGTGGCAAAGAAAAGTGGAACAAATTAGTTCTATCCTTAACGATTGAAACTGCATGATTTTAACTTGAATTTTTTTAAAAAATTAGGCTAAGTTGATCAATCTTAGGCATTGGTGAAATGCTTTTTATATATTTTTTTAAACAGATCTGTCAGAATATATGCAGTTAACAAACTAAATACACAGATGTCTCTGATCTTAGTTACATCGCAGCTAATTGGTTCCAGTTATTCGGCAGGGAAGATCAAATGATTGTGTGCATCTGACCCTAAACCCCACTTCGCTATTTCTATAGGGATTCTTCCCAGTTTCATTTCCTATTGTGCATCTTATTCATTCTTTTCCTTCGTCAGGATCGTTGTTTACACAACATTTCTAATATAATACGCTGATTTATTGTGGTGAGGACGTCGCTTCATTTTTCTTTACTAAACTCAATGGTGTGAAGCATCCGATCCACTACCCTTTTAAACGAAATATTTCGTCTTATCTATTCGCGTCATCATTTATTTTCCATGACAATATCGTTCATCAACAAGAATTATTTTCCTCCAAACTCCTTCATTTAATAGGTTACAGAAATTTTTCTTCGTAGACTAAAAAAAAAAAAAAAGGAAAGATTAGTAAAAGGCCGTGTTGCCTAAAGGTCCCTTGGTGGCTGTTAGGCAAACGAACGACATCATTTCTGCCTGGATAAAGTCTCGGTTTCATTATGTACAAAGCCAGGAAATAAGTTGTCATGAATAGACAGCTCCTTAAGACAATCAGATGAGACTTTTAATTCATCTTCCGTGTTTCTTTTAGCATCAGTGCAGTTAAGTAAACAAACTACCATTGTGTACTTAATATTTCGGGTGGCCGCCGCTAGATGGCACTTGAACACTTGTCAAGGACTCTAAAATAGCGCTAGCTATCTTATCCCAGCGCTATGCATTGGAGTAATTGTTAGCACCTATTCCGACAGATGGAGAAGCGAAGGATAGTCGACAGTAATATGATAAGCATTAAACATAAATAAATAAAAATATATAAACAATCACACACAAAATTTTCGTTCCTCTTTTGCCAATTCCCACATTATGGTAAACAACAGCGATCTGGATCTCTTTTCTATTGGCAGTTTCAATAGATACCAACATTAAAATCTTCTTTGCATCTTCCTTTGTGAAATGGACATCCAACGCTAAATATACCAACAATCAGGTTACCATAGCAACCCCTGAAATGAGCATTTAACAGAGGGGAAGAACAGTAGCTACTATCCGATTTCCGTCAGCCTTATGACAGCGGTTGCTATGGTAATTTTTCCTCGTTGTCATAGCAACGGTAGGAACATTGACTAATAATTCGATAGGTCAATACGAGGATAGCACGTTGGATCATCAAGAACAATACAGTTTTCTGCAGTCTTAAGGCAGGTCGTATATCAACTAACCAAAATGCAAATGGATTTCAACTAAATGACCATCGCTATTGACAGAAGCCCTGAAAACTAATGACCGGACATCATGCCGAAATATCACGGTTGACAATTTACTAACCTAATTAAGCATCGTATGTATATCAACATAATACATTATGCATGTCCACTCACTGGTGAATGTCTACTGTTGCGATGCATGTTTCCGGCCACACCTTAACCAAGACGTGATGTTTTTGCAATATCACTTGTCCCTGGATAGACGGCAATAAGAATAATGGTTTGATCATTTGCTCCAGACGATCCGGAATACATTAATTTACATATTAATAAAACAAGTATGGAAAAAACCCGAGACAAGCATAAAAAGGGGATATTTGGCGAGAACCATTCTTGTACAGCAATTTCGTTCCTCATTATAAAAATTTAATTTGGAGTCCTTCTCCGGGAGTGTATTTACGTCTGAAATTTACTCTGCATTTCTCCAAATTTTGCTATTAAAATGGTCCGAAATGAAATCAAAACTAAAAATGAGTTCACAGATTTTAATAGAGATCCGGAAAATATCAAAATTTCATTAAATTCCTTGTAGGCCTGGTCCAAAAAACGGACAAACCAGCCGAAGAACACACAATCGCAATACAGGAACGTTTAATGAACGTGTAACAAGTGGCTTGAATTCAGTTGCATTTGCGTTAAGAGATTTTTTTTTATCTACGACTAAAGAACTAAGACTATGAGGCTAGTGCATTATGTCTGTAAATGGCGTGTGTTCTTCTGACCGATTGGTCTGTTTTGCGGATGAAAAAAAAAAAATTCGACCTCCGTATGAGATTGACTAACTCATTTTCAAACGAAAAAAAAAAAAAAAAAAAAACACCTCTGATAAAGGTTCTTCGCGTCCTAAACGGGATTCTCACACAGATCTTTACAACCAAAAAGCATCGATACCGATAGAGCTAAGGAGGCTCCTAGCTGAATCTAAGGAGTGAAATAATATCGGGAACTTTGATACAGGAACTGAAATATTTGGAACCCGGATGTCTGGTGAATGAAGGTGGAACCCTGAGCCTAGCTGATGGCTGATAGTAAAAGCACCCCCACCCACCCATACAATAAACAAAGCAGCAATGAAAGAGAAAAACAATAAACTGAATATAAATAAAGGACACTAACAGAATAAATAAAACGGAAGATAGGAAACATGTAAAGATATATTCCCTCACCCACATGTGCACCTTAAAAAAAAGACGTCACTTGCTCTATGATTAACAAGGATTATTTTTATCCCGGCCCCGGCCCTTTCATCTCTGCCCATGGCGTGAAGGCGATCGCCTCACGTGCGAAGTAACATTGCAATTATGCCAGCAAACCTTCTGCTCTCTTTTCCTGAACCTGAAGGCAGAAACACGTGATTCCCGGAGAGAAGTGATGTGGCGCGTTCCGTAAAGTTATAAATTACCTTGGAGAACGAAAGAGGTCACCGGTATGACCCCCACGGAGTCTTACGGAGAATAATTTACGGCTTGGCTGCCTCGAGGATGATGCCTAGTAAAGTTTACATAGTTAGTGAAGTGTTGCGAATATATCGATAGTGCGAGAGAGAGAGAGAGAGAGAGAGAGAGAGAGAGAGAGAGAGAGAGAGAGAGAGAATGGGGGAAAAAGAAAGGGGTGAAGATGGCTTCTCGGCACGACTCCATTATAACGGGGCGAAGACACTTTCCAAGCGTAGCGGCTTCGGAGAAACAAGGTTAGGTTTTGAGCTATACACAATTCTGTTAGCGGGTTACACACTCCCGACAAAGATTTCGCGTCGTTTGTTTTCTTCGCGGTATTAAAGAGAAACACACTCGCATTGTCTTGATAAAATACGTAGCAGCATTCGCGGGGAGTCTTTTGATAAAAGGCGAAGTCCCAGATGGGACACCGTTCACAGATGCCGATCGTGCAGATAAGAGACACACGCCAATTAAAAAAAAAAGGGGGAGGTTTCCATGGAGAAGTATGAATGGAATATCGGTTGCTCCTTAGTCTAATGTAGGCATTAAAATTATGTTTCTTCTTTTCTTGTGAGTCGTAAACCTTTTAGTGGAGAGGTCAGCCACAATGTACGTACGTCATGAGAAATGAGAAACACGTAGCGTGGGATCCTTGAGTACAGTGGGTAGACACAGATCATTTCTGAATTCTCCTCTAGAAGACCACAGCATACGAAGTTTTTCAAGCACTTTCATGCATCCAATAAGTAGGATGGATTCACATTAGGTGGTGAAAATCATCTATCGCCTAAACTTCATTCCAATTACTGGATCCATCATGGACATTATATGCTTGCAAGGCATCGTAGCAATTTCTAAACACAAACCGTGCCTTTCTGTACTCGAAGTTACTTTGCAATCCCATAGAATTAATATTTCTCATCACAACAACACCAGATCTTGACTTCTTAATTTTTCTTATCTGGACAGTTTCACCAATGAGCGCTACGAAGTTTCATGGCACTCAACAGTGGCTGCTACACGTGTGCTACAAGAGGGTCAAAATTTAAGCATGGGAAATCTTTAATTACATATTAGTAATTAAAGCCAGAGCCACTCTGTGTTTGTATGCGTGTTTAGGGTAAAAGAAAAGCTTAGGATAAACCATTTCACTACGCCTGAGAACAGCCAACTCAACCTAACCGGAAAAATATAAAAAATCCTAAAAACACGAAATTTGCTATCTCTGACTATCTTTATCAACACCTCACAATTTTACAGAATATAATCACTTAATCCTACTTTCTTCCATCTTTACACACCTCTTATTAATCTTTTATTACATTCTATTTATTCTTTCTTTATATGAATACCATGTAAAAAAAACAACAACACAAATTGACATTAGGATGAATATTTTCGACGTAGTAGTCGTTCTGCGCATGCTCATTAACAGCGGTTATGTCTCTGGAAATGGGCATGCGCAAAGCAATTTGACAAACGGCTGTCTTTTACAGAGAACGAACATCCGCTTTCTCAACAGCGTGTAGAATGATTACCGGCTGCAGCGACATAGCGGTAAAAACCTCAGAAAACAGCGGGCTCAAATACCAAAGAGTGGGTGCAAATGTAGGTAATCCTATTTACACAAGCTCCGAAAGCTCATAGGAAAACTAATGCGATGACAAATTAAATAGTTGATTAGAATGCAATCATGTCCGTCTTTTTATTATTATTATTTATCCGTTATTTAGTATATTATGCTAGTATGGTAATAGTCGTGGAATTCGAGATGGTTGGAATAGGAACAGACGTGATATTTAATGATTGTAATTCTTGAGCATTCCGGAATAATAATAATTATTATTCCTAACATCAATATAACGCTATTATATAACGCCATCTACCGTCATAAACCAACAAACTGTAGCTTTTCTTTGTAAAATTGCCTATGTTCTCATGACCGATTTGCCTGTACAGTATGCGGGATGAAAAGCCCGATTTTCCGGGAGAAAAATGTTGCTACGTCCGTATAATTTCCTCCAAGAAATGAGGACTTTATAACGCAAAAATATAACAATTAAAATACGTAAAAATGCACATGAATGGTTTTATAAAACAATTTATAATATAACATAATAAAACTATCTATAATATCGGAAGTGTCTATATTAGACAACTCTCTCCTCCCCTATATTAATATTTCAATATTTCCCTGTTTATTCACATATATACTGTTTCTCAACTACTTTATCGTGACTTTTTCTTAAATATATTTATCACTTAACTATTTCTCACGTGCGCGCGCGCGTTCTCTCTCTCTCCGTTCTGTCATGGACTAGAGAAGGTAATTTCCTCGTGTCCTAACACTAAACTACAAGAATATACGGTATCTCATTGCATCCGAATCTCTCTTCGCGGTACCGAGAAAAGATCAACCGTAAGCCAGTGAGTGCAAGCCCCTCACACGCACAGTAGGACTATTTTATAGCTGCGACACGTCGACAGAATTAAAATTTATGACAGGAGTTCGGAGACACGAAGAATGTGAAAGCTGTTATTTCCTGTTACCAAGGGCTACCACCACCAGTCGTCAGTGAAACACCAAGGTTGATCTGGCTTCGTATGTCTGCCTGTTAGTTATCCGGGAGTTTAAGAGCAAAAGGCTTTATCTCGCTAATAAACACTCCAGCGTGATACTAGAGAACCCTAAAGTATATGGAGCTACGTTCTATTCCCTTTCAGTAATCAGAAATTCCCAGGATAGCAACCTTGCCTCCTCCGCAAGGGTTAACACATATCTACTTCCTATCAAAGCTTGCCTATAAAAGATAAGAGTACGACGTATCGATTGCCCAGGTCAATATTAAGATACTGGACAATAAAGCTACATGTTACTAATCACTGAGAGTGCTTTTCTTGAACAAAAGAGAATAATTTAGGGGTGGAGGAAAAACAAATATGAATTTCGTAACTTAAGTAGAAATTTGAGCATCTGATTCAGTTTGCAATGGATCTCACATTAGCGATTTGTGTACACAGTCGCTCATCTGGTTGAAAGGATACGTAAATACGTGATGATATTTAATGAATAGTGTGCAATACAGGCTAGTACAACGCAAAGAGAATACGAGATAAACATAAATATTTTATTTTTTCATGAAGCAAACAGGACGAACGCCATCTATCGGGAACTGACGAAAACATGCAATATAGAGTAAAATTATTCGTGGTATTATTTCGATGATTTATGATTGATGGTTAAAAATCTTTACTATTTTTTCTGTAAGACTAGAAAATGACGTTATATATTAATGGTGTTTAACAAGAAAATTATGAAAGAGTACGGTTTACAATAGTATTTATATAATAATACTCGTCTTGTGGTCAGTGGATTTGTTGCCATTGGTAACAACAGATCATTATAATTTTTTTCCCCACTAAAACCGTCGCGTGACAATGTATGACAAGTAGAATGTTGTATAATTTTGGCTTGGAACACGAAAAAAAAAAAAAAAAAAAAAAAAAAAAAAAAAAAAAACGTTGTTGACTATTCAATCATTTATATAACAGATGGTATGTGTTGGTACTTTATTTTTTTTTTCCTGAACTCTGCATGACCTCTTTGTAATATAACCAGTTATCCTTCCATCAGTACTTAGAAAAAGTCAAAGTTTGCCCCAAGACTTTTTCCCGACTTAACAGAACTCCTGATCGGACATATTCTTCATGCAAATCACCCTCGTTACCCATGGCAACGCTGGAAGGAGCTGAAGATCTTACAAAAACATACAAATACCTAAAATGTTAAGTTTCATTATAAAAAAAAAAATCAAGAAAAAAAAAAACAAGCGAAAGAAGTCATCTTTACATATTTGGCCTCTTTTTTTTTTTTTTTTTTTTCCAGGTCACGTACTGCCTTGCGACCTACGAACATACCCTTACTGTTCATCTATAATAGAAGGACCAACTTTGCTCCGTCATTATTATGGGGAGAAGACGCTGGGGCCGTTGCCATGGAAACCAACGTGACGGGAAACGACAAAATAGATAGCTATAGCACACCTCCTTATGACATCGAGTTCGGCAACTGGAAAAGGCTCGCAAAAAGAAAACGCCCAAGACGCATTTCTGGACGATAGCTTCAAAATGTCACTTGGCACGCAAGAGGTAGCAAGAATAGTTTTTTTTTTTTTTTTTTTTTGCTCTCGCGATATGTGATCCTATCGTGACTATGGCTATTAGACTATCGTGCCAGATATCTAAATATACTATTTGTTATCCTCTCTCCCTGAAATCCAGGAAAAAAAAAATTCTCTCTCTCTCTCTCTCTTTCAATATTAAAAACAAAGAGACTAAAATGAGAGAATAGGTTTAGAATTCAAATTCTGACTGCCGTTTATAAGTGTTACGAGATATGCCGAGAGGTGGCGCTACCAACTATTATACTGCCAACGGTTGCTAAGCTACGCAGGTATAAGCATCCAAATCAGGTGAACAAAGGTAATTAAGAAGTGCTTTGGGTATCTAAAATTGGACAGGGATGGATAGCCTTATATGTAAGTTGCTAGGGAACATTCAGTATTAATAATTAACAAAAAAAAAGTTCCAGTGTAGAGCAGAGCTGTAGAATTATGTAATCCTTAACCTATCCACGGTACTAATAATAATTTACTACAGACTAACAGCCTTTCTTGGATAGGATTTGCATAAAAGCATTTCGCTACCACTTGTCAACCTCTGGTCTCAACCACAATGCGCTCCCTCCAGCTCCTCTTGTCTTAGTTCTCTGAATGGCCGCTTGTTTTCTGTGGCGGCACTTGTATCATAGCTCGATCTTCGGCGATTTTATTATATAATCAAATCACATATTTTTTTTTTAGCGGGATTCGAACCAGGTCTTTCCAATCGACGAGCAAATGTCGTGACGTCATCGCAGTATCTAATTTCGTCATTTGAGGACCAACTAACCACTAGAACAGGGGTCGGCAGCAAACTGCGGCTCTTTGGGTACGTACATGTGGCTCTGAAGTAAAATCGAAAATTAAAATAAAACTATCATAGTTTCATTTATAAAATTTTTAAAGGGTTTTATTCACATAATGGTGAATAATTAGGATTAGGTGTTAGGGCGCCTCCACATCTGAGGTCATTTGCAGAGCAACAAAAGTGACCAATAAGTGAGCGCACGGGCGCTCGCTACACGGCAACGTTGGCAATGGCGAAATGTGAAAGCGGAGTCTTTGTAAGGAAATGCAAGTTCATTGCTCACGCTGATTAAAACCAATGAGAGCACTTTTTTGCGTGATTTTTTCTTCATTTAATAAAGATATAATTAATATTATAACTTGTTATATATTACTATAAATTTACTACAATATTACTATAAATTTTCTTTATTTGTAAAAATATATTTATGGCTCTCGAATAATTTTTAAATTGTTGTGAGGGACAGGTTTGGCTCTTTCGTCTCAAAAGTTTGCCGCCCCTGCGCTAGAATAAAAAAAAAAAAAACGAGTATAGTGACGTCATTTCAATTGTTGTAATAACAACAATCGAAATTGAGAGCCGTTTGGTGCTTATTGCATTGTTAACTCTGTTCATATTGTCATTTGTGACGTACGACTTTGTATTGTTTTAAAATCTTTTTCGGTATTTTGTTATTTAACAACTATTAGTTGTCACTGAATGCCAAATATCATTGAATTCTATCCAACCAGGAGCAGAGTAATCTTCGGAATAACTGGCTTAACTTTTGTCTCTGTAAATGATCCAAACTGGCAAAAATACTTGTAGAAACTTTCAATACTAAATTTCATTAAAATTTCTTTCACCAGAGTGGGGGGGAGGGGGAGGGGAAGACAAAACGAATAGGTTACAGTAGACGCTCGTCGAAACTGAACTAAAAGATTAATTATTATAATTAGCTGGATTAATGTATGCAATTAATTTAAACAGAAGTTCGTGGATTATTCTTGTAAACTGATTGTGTAAACATAGGCTGGTTGGTCATAATGCGGGGGAAAAATGTGAATTTCGTAGAGATAAAATAAAAATTCTTATCTCCGTTTTTGACTAAAAAATTCGGTCTAAGTATAGACTACAAAAAAATTCCAGCACTGATTATGTATATCGTAATATTAATACCGATATAAGGGTACCAAAAGGTCAAAAACATGAAATTATCACTTAAAAAAATTTTTTTAAGTGTTCGGATCCGATTTCATTGCATGCTAACGAAATTGAAGTCCACAGGTGCTAGTCAATAACACATACCGACATGTTCCGTAGATGACAACCGACTACCATTTTTTTTTTTTTTCACGAAACAATCTTAACACTTTCGGTGTACTCGTTGCCCAACGTGCAAGATCGTAATAAATTCCAAACGAACCCTATTCTCATTTATAGGATATAAAATTATATTGCATATTTGTATCCATTTTCTTTCAATGATGGGGTGTACTATAGCTTTTGATGGGATAGTGTATAAATAATTTATCCTTAATGTAAGTATGAGTGTTTTTTTTTATGGGGGTAGGCATTTCTTTTGTCTGTTTACTCTCATGGGATATTAGTAGACGTGTTTTAAGTTTCTTTTGTGTGCGTGTGTGGGTGCGTGCGCACGATCCTAATCTAAGGCGTCAAAGGAAATTAAACTTCGGCTGGAAAACGAAATAAACTGTTTCATTAAAAGTACTACAGTCCTCTTCAAATATATTCCCTCAAGTGATTTCCATTTTGATCAGAAAGGTGTTTTAACCAATAAAAAAAAATGTGGAAATTACAATATGATATGTTACACTTTAAAGTCAGCAGTAACCACAATGGAAGTCAATAATGGATTTTATTTCCTGTGAAAGCACATCTTCTGATTACCCCCCCACCCCCCGTAGCGGAGTCAGTAACGCTACGGAAATAGTACACCATGTAAAGAGCCCTGAACGTGCTGGTGAATGGATGAGAATGTTTCATTATGACTTAATAAACACTGCTCGAACGTGACTTGGCCCGGATGTAGGCATGCAGAATACAAACAAGTGTACAAGAAACAGTTTGGCAGTCTGCCTTCCATTAACACACAGGCGTGCACACACACACACTACCTAAGTGACATTACGAAGGTTTGTTTTATGGGTTTCTGTAATAAAAATCGTTATGACACCAAGAAGATAAAGGCCTAGAGGCGAAATTATAACCAAAAGAGAATCATTTTTATTGCCGGAGATGTCTGCGCATCGTACGAATATCGCATTGAGTAAAGATGATAAATAGGAAGGAATATTTTTGAATAAAATAAAACAAACAGAGTCGGTTTACGGAGAGCGTAAGTTACAGTTCAAATATGGCAGACGCAATAAGCGATCTAATAATAATAATAAAAACAGAAAGAAGATTAATTTCGCCATTGTTACAAAAAAAGTCATTTTTATTGTTCCAAACAGACGATGAAATTCGCATTTCTGTTAAATCATAGATAATCCATTTCGCTGTTATTTTCTAGTCACGTGACGTACCATTGTTGTTCTCTAACAACGTATGCGTTAATGTGAAATATTTTCTCTCTACCGAGCCGACTCTTTCATTGTTGACTTTAATAGTTCGTCTGCTGTTTAAAACTGAATATTTTAATGACAGATTGTTACCGTAATACGTCCTGAGCCGTTTCAAAACGCCTTTCAAGTATTTACAATCAAATGACATAACAAAGTTCAATAAAGTTGTGAAGCGAGGACAAATAACTTCTGTCTTCTTAACTAATGTAGCAAAAGGATCTGCTAAGGGTAAATCTAGCATGGAAATGAAAACGGGCTTTTCTCATTTTTACCAAATACTTTTCTCATTTTTCTACTTGCCACTTCCTTTAAGATCAAAGTTTATTTAATTAAATCTTTAATTAGCATTTCAACAAGGCATGTATTTCCCCATTAGCATCTTTTAACAACACATCGCCGATGTGTATTTTACTTTGAGCAAACTTTAATCCTAATGTCTTTAAGTCTCCGACAGAATATCGCATTTCTTTTTGAAGTTCAACTCTTCAATAGCTTGCGTTCAAAAGAGTCATTTATAATTAGCAAAACTTGCAAAAGTCTATCTTTTCTAGTCTTCGTGGGATCAGGTCTCGTGAAGCGTATCGACACCTAATGAAACGCCGACAGGTACATGAAGATGATGGGAAGAGGGGTGTCATATACCCATAAATGAGTTCATGAAACTTTAATGTAGTACTTAGGGTTATGTACGTACTGGTATTAATTATACATCTGACTGGCACTTGTAGAATTGGATGGTTACAATAGATCGAGCGTTATAGCTTGGACGTTAATCTAACCTTATCCATTAGGGCTAATAACCGGCCTATTGGATGTGGGCTTAATGCTGAAACACAGCATCGTCAGCAGCTATACATTTTGCTTACATTATCAACCGGGATTACTAGCTTCTGATAATTTTACAAATTCTATTCATTCAATACAGATCTACCTAATCACACACACGCTTCTACGGTTAGATATTTACAATAGTAACTTAGTTTTTTTTTAATTATGATTTAGCAGAGAATAAATGGAGTTTTTCGTTTCGGTTTATGATTGTAGATTGAGGGGGGGAACCTCCGCTCTCTGTCATTACTTATTATTTTTTTCATTAACAATATTTTAAAAATTTAATTCGTGTCCTAATTTCTAATGTATTATAACCAATTATTATTAGCATTAATTCAAAGAATTTTTATGGAGAAAGTTGGATTCGAATACAACAGGTTTGAAAGTAGTGGCAATGAAAAAAGACTACGACTACTAGTCTATTTCATTCTTGAGTACCCCAAAACTGAGTACCCCAAAACATGGAAACAACGTTAGAACTGTTCTCACGATGATGGGCGGCTTTCTCAGAGCGTCTATAGTTTTGAAATAAATAATGAATATTAACATTTTTGTTACTTAAATAAATAAAAAATAAAACATACACAAACGCAAATAAGTTTTTGCTTCAATGGAAATATCCTATGTTGAGTTCTATCTTCCATACAACCGGAACCTAAAAACTTATTACAAGCAAGTAGGCGCAATATTGAGATTAATAATAGTTTAAGCAAATGTTTGATATATAATAAAAAATTCAAGGTCAAAATAAATATTTTGTACTATTACCATTACAACTGATTTTTTGTAGTCATTTTTTACTTTATATTAAAAAAAAATCAGCTAATGACTTTTATTCCCTGTAAGGGAATAAAAGCTAGTCCAAGATCATCACTAATTTATAAGGGCATCCGATGTAAAGACAACGGACAAGTGTCGCCATTTCGTGGTCTCTAACACAATATCTTATTGTCTGATATAGTGTGGGTTTTAGGGTAGAGTTTCTTGAGTTTACGTTACGAAAAATCCGAGTTTTGGAGGAGAAAATTTCCCTGTGCTAGAGATCGACTAACTCGGAAACCGGGCGAAGAAAGGCTTAAGAAAAAGTTCCTCCAGTCACTGACTAGAATTGAACCTAGGTCTTTCTTCGGACAACCTAGCGCCGAGAAGGTAAACGCCACTTCCACCGAGCTACATTGCTTGGAAATAACAGATTTGAATGGAAAGAGAGGTAAATAAAAATGAATAAAAAATCTAGCTAATAAAGAGAAACGAAAAAAATATACGGCCATACTTCTAGTGGTGGCAAGGGAAAGATAATTACAACCCATTTTAGTTCGATTGCTTTCGTTAACTAAAAAAAACATTATATTTTTGCTCTGATTTTCCAATTTTTGGATCCACACACGCACACACACACATTGTGTGTGTGTGTGTGTGTGCGTGTGTGTGTGCGCGCGTGATTACTTGTATAATAATACTAAACCATATACTTGTCTTCATTCCGACAAGACACCTTATGTGTCAAGATTTACCGCGGTAGCGATCCATTTAAGGATGAATATTACGATCCAGAGAAGCTTAAAAAGTTAATAAGGTTACGCTACCAAGAAGTGATTAAGGTGTAGTAAACATCCTGCCTGATCGCTGGCGAGATGTTTACCAAGTTGTTCTCGATCTAATCACTTGCCAACGTAAGCATCGCCAACTGGTTGGTAACGGTATTGACCTCATGCAGATCTTCCTTAAACACTGGCTATCAACATTTCCCGTGCATTGGTTATGAGGGTGAATGGCCTCCCATCCCTCCCATTAGCCATGCAGAAGTCTCCTCATTTATTTCCTCCCCCCCGTTCCACTGTTGAAATCTGCATTTTTTAAAGATGATTCTCGGTCGACTAGAAAGATTGATGGAGTCTGAAGTTCTCGTCACTAACATCCAGGGGGCCGGAAAGTGTCCGATTTAAAAGTTTAATCTACTGTACCCCCCCCCCCCCATCCCAACTCTCGGGAATCAAGACGTCAGACAGATCCAAAGTTGTTTCGTAAAGATGCACGGATTAAGGCAAAAATGTTAATTTGACTTGCAGGCAGATCTGCTGGCTCACACGCGCACACACACACACACACACACACACACACACACACACAGAGCGCGCGTGTATGTAGACATCGGTATTTTGATGGCAAACTACCGTTTCGTGAATATTAAAATTCTCCGCCTTCTCCTGTCGCTCTATCTTACTCTTGATCTATGCTAAAATTATTTTCTGAATAGAGCTATCAAACCCGAATGTAAAACAGTTTCAAAAATATTATGTTAAAGAATCAATAAGGTAATGGGGAGGGAACGCTCAAGATTATGCATTCATGTTGGCTCTATGAATAACATTACAAGTTATAAAATCTTTAAATAACAATACATAAAATCCCACGCAACTTGGGTTAAATTCTATTGTTTCCGAATAATAAATTATTAATTACGAACTTTTAAATTTAAAATATATCTATTAGTTACTTCAATTGCTACCTTGCTAATGTATAAAACCGTGTAACTTAATGAAATTTTAAAATTAAATTACTTGTGAATCCAACGTTTCACTAACTTGAGATAGCATTATCAAGGAATTATTTGCATTATACGCTCAACAAACTTCATACTGAAAACTTCGCACAGGACAAAACAATGACTTCTTCAAAGGTGTGAATTGTATGTCTTTATATAATGCAAAGAAACGGTATTTTGTGTAGATTGATTTGTTTGTCGTGTGGAGTTCCCCCAATTTCCCCCCATCCGTTCCTCTTTAGGACCGGTTGAAATTGTGCCCTCCAATGAGGGACTTCTAGTATGTATTTTATGACTGTAGATCCATGTGTGTTCACAGGCCGCTTTGCCTGTTCTGAGGGACGAAAAACCAGTTTCCTGGATAAAAAACCTCTACCACCATATGAGACCAACTAACTCACTTTAGTCGAAAGAGACCAGATAAAGGTTCCTCACGTCACTGATTGGAATCCAACCCAGGTCTTTCCGACCAAAGGGCTTCGTCTATAATGACTGAGCTACGGAGGCTCTTGTAGATTGCTTTAAAGTAGATAAAAATCAACAACGTGACATTTTAACAAGGTACAAAGCTAGATTGTAAAATTCACTATTTCACACAAAAATATATAATATTAGGGACCACAAGATAGCGGAAGTTGATTACTGTACTCTCTGCCCTGGATACTAATTAAAATCACTGATAGTCTTGAGCCCGCTATCTGTGATTGGATAAGTATGCCGTTGGATGTCTCCCAGTTTCCGAAAAGTTAGTTAGGGGCTAACGACCTCGCCTACTCTCTTTAGGGCATAAAAGGCGCTAGCGGATTTCTTTATTCATTTCTTTTAAAGAATGTCCTAACATGGTGAGAAAAATTCAATTCTCGCAAAGTTAAAAGAACACTTCATTTGTTCTACGATGATGGGACGGAAGCGCTGATAATAGTTAATCATAACTTTTTTTTGAAGGAATAATTCTTTAAGATGTAGTATATACCAACCTCCAAAAGGTTCCGATTCTCACAAATACAGATATTTATCATAGAATGTACAGAAATAAACAAGGGAAGGACGAGAATAGGAATCTATGGGTAAACGATTAGCCCAGTTCTATTTCAGAAGATATATGACATAAGTTTTGCAGAAGGGGGGGAGAAGGGATTACATTGCATGCATGAACAACAAAAGAAATTGAATATATGACCACAAGATCTTGGCAACGGTACGCAGACAATTTATTTCCTTTTGCTTAGTTTAGATTTTTTTTTTTCCAAGTCCAAATTTTAAAAGTTGCATTCTACATAATTAGCTTAAGTACCGAAGCTTTGTTTTTATGTACATTTCATATCTAATTTTTTTTCTTTGAAATATCAAAAGAAAAAAAAAACAGAAAAAAAAAATAAGACAATCTAACGTAACAATTTGATTACATACGACTAATCAAATTCTAACATCCAAGAAACAGGAGAGGATAGATAAATGAGGATCTAAGAAATGCATGCATTAAAAAAAAATAATAAATAAATAAAAATGGCATTCACAAAAATTGCTTTTTTTTTTTAGCTTGATAAACATTCAACCTCACAGAAACGCAATTGCGTAGCAAATGAGACTAAACCGAAATATTTTAACAAAGTTTTCCGTCTTCAATAACACCCGAAATATATTTTTTTTAGATGCAGTACTCGTTCAAACGCACGTGCCTAATTCAGATGGCGCAAGGCATCTTCTTAATACATGAGCATTCGCGGAATAATTAGATTTGGTGACAAAGCCAGCGGTGATTCACTTTCCGTTTTTTTTTTTTTGTTTTTTTTTTCCCCCTAACCTAACTAATATTGTATTCTAGAATAATTGAATATTTAATGATATTTTAAACTCTTTCTGTTCTCGACAAAGAGACAATTATTTGCACACCATCCTTCGGAGGAAAACTACACTTATTTACGCTTCGTATCCCCTCCCCCCGCCTTCGCAATCTCTTGTACTTGTTTTTCCCTTTCCGTGTGCGCCCAAAAACACATAAATATTCAATTGTTGCCTTGCATATGATAGTTATCTTGCCATTTTCTCTCTTAACGAGAAAACACAACGTTGTTCGCGGTCCTGATTTGATGTTATTATACTTGGAAGGGGAAGAAGGGGGGGGAAATATACATATAAACATAGTTTATTCAGACGTGCGTAATTAAACTTTTATTTATCTAATTAATTCGCGGTGATTAAACCTAATTACAAAAGTATATCTGCTGTTAACTACCGGATTCGCCCCCCCCTTTTTTTTTGAAGTGGAATAATACGAGACATGATCTAAATGACTTACGACTAACTTCAGGGATTTGCGTTTGACTTAAATTACGGCTAAGATCTTAAGGCCAATATATTATGATGGCGAACTGAGTGTGATGTAAGGCTAGTTTGTCCATTTTGCATAGTAGAAAAAGCTTTTTTCTAAACGTCATATCGACACAGGAAGCAAATCCGCGTATACATATAAACAAATCATACGAAATACTGACAATGTATACATTAATCTTTAATAGTTGAAAAAAAAAATCAAAACATAACCTTACACATGCAATTGTCGTCTGTCCTTACACTAAGTCCAACAATTAGGGAGTTTTAGGCAGCCAGATTTAAAAATTAATCAAACGAGCTATGTAATATTTAAAAAACATTACTAAACCATAAAGGGCGTTACGTGATAAATATTATTAGCCTGAAAACAAATTCAAATGCATCCAAAGAAATTTATATCGAAAAATGATATCTAATAATAGCAAACTTGATCAAGAGAAGGCCTCCGAACATCCTGCAAATGAAACAAACAAGAACAGTTGTTGCTAGGCAACATGCCAACAATCGGACATTAAATGATGGGGAGAAATATAACTTCATTAATCTAGAAGCTTGCGATATCAAAATGGAGCCCGTAATACGCCAGCAATGCTCTCTATCTTACTCTTGCTTCGTCAGCACACAAATTTGATAAAAATTAAGAGAAATTGGTCTAATTATGAGAGTTCATGTTTACAGAACAAAGGGAGATCCATCATCCTTAATATCAAGACCTTCTCAACGCACGTTATTAATCTATTTTAGCTTTAACAAGCACTCCATAGTTATTTTGACCGGTCCCAATGAGGAGACCGAAATCTATCATTCGCCATTGACGTTACATACTAAGAATGATATTAATTAAAAACACAATTACGCGACATTATATTACAGTCTTTTCCCCCGTAAACTAACTAATACGCAAAAGATAAATTGATGCAGTAGGATTTCACATTATTCTGTGCTCTGAGATCTAAGGGAATTGGGATATCAGCCTTGGTTTCACGAGAATCGCAGGCACAACTCGTGGCTTTAAGTGCAACAATGGGCAGTGTTCCCATGGTAACAATGAAGTGAACCTGTCAGCAGTTATAGCATAGAACAGACATTCTTTTATTGTTGCTTATTGGTCTTTGTCATTAGTAATATTGCTGTACTAGGTGATTTCTATACGATTACTATAATACGTTGTGTGTTACAATGCTATTATTTTTTTTAAAAAAATCATTATTGTAATTACTTAAATTAAAAAGAAAATTTTTTTTTCATTGAACAAATCTGATTCGTTCTCATCCGAAACACCTTTTAAAGAATGCATTTGTATCGATAAAAATCTGTATCTAACATCATTTCCGGAATTCTTAATAGCGATGGTCACATGCAACGCTATTAAACCTGTCAGCCGTTGCCTTTATAATCGGTTTACGACAATCTAAGAACGCGCCACGATCCATCCTTCAAAATAGTCTAAGCCAATCAAACGTACATGACATCGAGTTAACAAGAGCTTAAAAAAGTGACAATTTTGTCAGTTATTGGTGAGGAAGATTGGCAATAAACGCAATTTTCGTAGCTTTTTTTTTTTATTTATGCAAATTGAATGTGACTTTTAAAACAACATGACACAAACCGTTCGCAATTGAAAGCGAAGAAGTTACGGAGTGCTTAATGCTATCAATTTAATGGGGTTTTGTGAGAACAATTTCTAGAAAAATTCATTAAAAGAAATCTAATAATCTTGAATACGATTTTTTTTTTTTTTTTTTTTTTTTTTTTTGTGGTGGTGGGGACTTAATAGGGACTTCCGAAACGTAATGATGAATGTGCTTTTTCCAAAAAAAAAAAAAAAAAATGTAATTTTTAACATCTAGCTATTAGAGCATTTTACTGATATTACTTTGCCATTAGATCTTCAAGTTGGCTTCCACCTTCTTAGCTGTAACTAATTTCTAAGACCATCGTGACTGTCTCCTCTCGTTTCGGACATTAAGGACTTGCGAGTGGTTTATCTCATCAGCAGTAATTAAATTTATTTGTGATGTCCATTAGAGTATTGCTTTCGAAGCCAGTGCTATACCCCATCCAGACAGATGGGTGGGATTTTCTTAATAACGTTAATTTGCTGACTGTTCGGAGTTACGAGTTCAGACTTGGGTATTTCTGATGGTTGATTCCACTAGGTAAACGGGAAACACAAAAATTCCTCCTTAATCCTATACATTAATCTGGATGACTGACGTTCATAGCCACCCGCTTCCCACACACACACAAAAACCGTTTGATTTATGGTAGGTAAGAAACTTCTCGAATTAAAAAAATATAACAATAGCAAGCTTTATAATCACGTCACTGTCTACCATCACAACTTAGCCTAGAAAGGTTTGCCTTTGTTAAACCGTGAATGAAATTTTTATGTATATTTCGTTCTTCATTCACATTTAACATAACCTATCATATATTAAGCATGACTTGTTTAAAAATTATTTGTTAATCCCTTGCTTAAGAATAATTTTTCATGTATTATTCCTAAATTTCATCAGCTATTATTTGATTAAATAATTTTAATGTATATTTTTCTATTGGAAGGACTCAGTGATAAATATCATTTATCTTATTTACTTTATTCCTTCAATAATATTATGAGAAATTATATGTATATAATTTAATGTACCTTATATATATACTGTAACATATATTTTATTATTATTAATTGTAAATGAAA
This sequence comes from Typopeltis vanoorti, assembly GCF_054136105.1. Taxonomy (NCBI): domain Eukaryota; kingdom Metazoa; phylum Arthropoda; class Arachnida; order Uropygi; family Thelyphonidae; genus Typopeltis; species Typopeltis vanoorti. Next base: position 73,902,833 of record NC_143567.1, on the reverse strand, counting down.
TGAAAGAAAAAAGTAAGTAACTGTAATATTTCATTAATGTTTTTCATTACTCAATGTAAAAGTATAGCCTTATGTAACGTTAACGAGAATGTTTACGTTTTGTTCGTTGCCATGGAGAGAGAAATAAAATGGAACGCGCGTGGGTAGACTGTGAGCTTCGATAACGAGGAGAGAAGAAAAATATATGAAGGGTAATATAAGAGTAAAGAAGAGAGAGTTTTTGAAGCGGGAAGAAGGAAGGATATAAGCAAGGGGGTGAAAGTAAATAAAAAGGACTAAAGGGCAGGAATTCAAGAGAGTAGTATTTAAAAGTGTGCTAAGACGAAGTGAAAACTTATAGATAGCTGAAAGCAAAGTCAACAGTGGCATTAATAGGGATTTGGTGCCGTATTTGGATAATTAAAGGACTGGAAGGTTAATGAAGGATTCAGAATAGATCCCGTTAGCTTAGAATTACTAACTTATTTCTATATTGCTCTTAGGAAGAATTGTACGGAGCTTAATTTGTTGTGAAGTAGTAAATAAGGATACCAAGCTGCTCTATAGTTGCCGTCGAGAATTGTGAAGCGCGACAAATAATAATCTAGTTATGACCTTGAAGAATTCTTTTTAAATGTGTTCCATAGGTGTAATAAATATAATTTGAAGATGTACTCGCGTTAAGTCTGACGTGCTGAAGATTAATTCCGGTAAGGACAGTCATATTTTATTTGTTTCTGTGTATGAAGACTTGAGTGATAGTTCCATTTTGCTCATTCTAACATTTACTGTGGCATATCGCCGAAGTTAGAAGTTAAAAATAATTTGCCTTGAAATAATATCTGCCGTGTTTAATGATATGATAAGTGCCAGCTGAGAGTTAAATGTGGAGTATAACTGAGAAATATGAGTAAACTAATTAAACAAGAAATTCTATTGTATTAATCTGAGTAAGGAATCTTGTAATTAAGAAAACTGTGAAACTTGTATGTGAAGATTTTGAAGACTGAATTAATATGAATGATTTGACCCGATGTACTAACTTAATTGTAATGTCTCATTTTAGAAGTGGAATTCATGTATTTATCATATAACCTTATATTAAATGTTTTGTTTTATTAATTTCAATACTGTGTTTGCCTGATTCTTTTTTATTGCACCGTTCATAAATAATTCGAATCTAGCGGGAGCCTCAAGTGAAAAATATTAAATTCGGCCTGAATGAGTAAGGAGACTGCTAATTTAATTGAAGATTGATTCTACTATTTTATATAGACTAATCTAAATATAGGGTGGCGCAGTATAAATATAAATTTCTCTACATTTGCATTAGTGATCAATTAGCAATTAATAGATTTTATTAATAAGAGTACGTTATAACAAAATGGCGGATTCGAAACTAGGATGTACGTTCCAACACCTTATTTATTGTAGGTTTATTATTATTTATTATTATTATTATTACATAACACCTCTATGCAGTCCCAGGACGGATTGTGAGAAGCCACTCTACACGATCCAATCTACACGTATTACGCCATCTAAGACTCAATAGTATTTTTGTTAATCTGCGTGTAATTTTGAATTACACCAAACTGTATAATTTTATCGATAATAAGCAATATTTTTCATGTTTAATTTTTTTAATTTTTACCATAATTTTGATATTTTATCCGTGCACGTATACACTGTACTTACAGTGTGTATGTATATTTCGAAAGTTGACCGCCCCCCCCCCCCACGATTTCAAGCCACGAGCTGGCACTGGTCATCGTAATCGAAAAGAACCAAGACTTGAATTATTTTCCAAACTTTATACACTGAATTAGTTATCTCATGGTGTCTCTCCGAAGAATGGGAACTGTTGAAGAGTGTGAAGGGGGGGGGGGGAATAAAAAAATTATTTTACAATAAATTTTTACAATGTAACAATTTCATTTTACAATACAGAAAAAGAAAATGTAAAATATTTTACGAATTATCCGCTTCCTCTAATTATGATACCTAAATTCGGATTCTATCTTTAAACAACTTTTTAAGTCTCCATCTCCGATCCCTTAGCTTACATGCGGGATGCCCCCACCTCTCCTCCTGTGATTCAGGACTTTGTTGTAGACACACTATAATTTTCAACATGATTTTAACAATCATCCTCAGAAGAAAAAGGCGATCAATAATCCTCCCATTCAGTTACATATGTTATTATTAAGTAAATCTTCGGGGGTCCTTTACTCAGTGCTAATATCTAAAAGAGCATTTCTAAAATAATATCTAAAAGAGCAAAATACACGAAGAAAATTTTTTTTTGTTCCTCTGAAATCTAGTTATTTAGGCTCATGCAGAGATGGTAGCGTTCCCCTTCTAAAAAAAACAGACAAACCAACCAGAGAACATACAAACAGACAGTTGACGAATAAAGCAGGCTATAAACAAAAAATTAATTCCTCCATTGTGATATTAATCAGATTCATAAAGAAACAAGAAGTTTGCTATTTTTTTTGACACAAATACCGTCTACCTAAAGCCATATATACACAAGAATCTTATAAAAGAATTCCAACATCCAACGCAAGCTTTTCCATTATAAACAATCGCTTGGAATGGTTTTTCTGTTAAAACAGAGAAAATTTTCAGATAACTTTTACAATCATCCGATACTATAAACGTAACACACGTCTTGTTTTAAGTAAAAGTTCATTATCCATTATATTTTAAGGTATCGCATTTCTGTACTTTTATACAAACAACCAAAAAAAAAAAAAAAAAACACAATATTACCAAATTACTAACAATGGTAGAAATTCTTTTTCCTTCTTTAAAACTGTATAGGAGATATTTTTTAATCGTATTTTATTATTTGTTTCAATAATAATTTCTCGAAGCTTTGCTGGATATCATTAATTTATCCCAAAGCCGGGGAAAAAAAAAAAAAAAAAAAAAAAAAAAACAGCACCATGGCAACCGAAATCCTGTTAGTTACAGTTGCCATGGTGATAGCAGACGAGAATCAACAGGGACAGGAGATGTTAAAAAGAAAAGAAGAAAAAAAAGATAAATGATACGACTAAGTCAGATTAACCTGGAAAAGCAACAGTCAAAGGATCAAATGTACCTTCTGTGCAAAATTGCTTGGAAGGATATACCCGTAGTTAAAGTGAGCAACAGTAGTAAATGTCTACTCTTCCAGAAAATGTTACGCACTTTCGTTTCTTTGTATTTGCTCGGGCAGTGAAACCTTATTCTCTTTCAGGTTTGTTTGCTATCTGCTGTTCCTCTTGAAAAAAAAATAAATAAAAAACAGAAAGAGCGACCAAGTTTATCGGTGAACTCAGAAACATGTTTATGTAAGGGACTCCATTCGACGCATGCGCAGTACGATGTCATGTAAGCTTTGCTGATAAAATATAAAAACGCATTTTGTATCTTGGCTTGTAGTTTTTATGCTTCAAGATTGGGAAGTAGCGTTTCAAACGGATTTAAATTTCCAGACGTCATCTGGAAATGAAACTTCATCTTCGTTTCGTCACGGAGATTGTAAATATCCCATAAGAATCGCACAAGATGAGTTAAAATGAAAAAAAAAAAAAAAGCGTTTAAATAACTGGAATGTAAACAGAGATCTAAACTTCAATTTAGACTAAAAATAAATTGTAATAACGTACAATGTTATGATTAATTCAATGAAAATGTGAATTGGAAGTGGTCGGAATAAGAGTGTTGGCAAACTAAGTCTAGTATGTCAGTTACACAGTGTGTGTTCTACGGCCAATTTATCTGTTTTGTGGAGGGAAAAAACTTCAAGATTGGGAAGTAGCGTTTCAAACGGATTTAAATTTCCAGACGTCATCTGGAAATGAAACTTCATCTTCGTTTCGTCACGGAGATTGTAAATATCCCATAAGAATCGCACAAGATGAGTTAAAATGAAAAAAAAAAAAAAAGCGTTTAAATAACTGGAATGTAAACAGAGATCTAAACTTCAATTTAGACTAAAAATAAATTGTAATAACGTACAATGTTATGATTAATTCAATGAAAATGTGAATTGGAAGTGGTCGGAATAAGAGTGTTGGCAAACTAAGTCTAGTATGTCAGTTACACAGTGTGTGTTCTACGGCCAATTTATCTGTTTTGTGGAGGGAAAAAACCGCATCTAACTTACCGTTCACCGATGTTCTTTGCACATTCTAGAGGTACGAAACACTAATTTTGCTTAATGCATTAGCATGCTGTTAACAGATTCAGCCACGTTTCAAGATTCTTTAATTAATTCTTTCATGAATTATCTTGTTTTCCGAAACCCAACCCAAAGTCAATTAACCTAACAATTCAATTTAATGCCATTTACATAAGTAGCATTCTTTTTGCGTCTCTTCCATTCCTTTGTAATAAACATTCTTAAGTTACCAAATAACTCCCAATTATATCTCTGGGTTTGCTTGGCTAGATTATTAGTCCTTTTGTTTTAATAGAAACGTTTGCAGCTATTTCTATTAAAAACTTATAATTAATGTACAATTTTTAAATATTCTACGTGCATCTGGCGCCTTTTAAGATACTAACACAACTAATAGCAAGTTATAATGTAATCAAGTTCCAAAGCGGAGCCCACGTGGACACATGCCACAAATAATACGCGCTTTTGTGTTCATTGTTTTAAAATAATCAACCAGATAGGCTAATCACAATCAACTCTGCACGTGATAAAGCTTGAAATGCCATTTCACGAGTTCTACTGTTGCCAAGCAACCATAATTGTAACTACTTTAGCTAAGTAACGAATGAGGGGGGGGGGGAGGTATTTATCATTTGTTTGAAATGTCACTTGAGGAAACAAACATATAGGGTAACATGAATACATTTTATTAACTACATAATTATTTACTATAAAATTTCATGATGAAAAATATGTCTGAAAAGATCCTAATTCAAGCATTTGAACAAAGTTTTAAATCATTTAACAAAGGCTTAAACAAAAACAAATAAATTTAACCAAACCATGCTCTACATTGTGTATTATTTTTGAAACTATTGGGAAAACTCTGAACACTTCTGTTCGCATAAATAATTGAGTTTTTTGCTCATAGAATAGACCATCATTAATAAGCGCTATTATAAATGGATTTAATGAAAAGTTTCGCAAACAAATAACCAAAACCCGAAGGTAACAAAGCATTTTGATGCATTCCTTCTCATCACACCTACCTGATGATCCCCGTAGAGACTCCTATAAAACAAACAGTTAGTTGGCGAACGGACCCTTTAATTAAACTTTCTCTTTTTCTTTCTTCTTCTGGGATTTCAGACGCGAATGTTTTTCCTTTCCATGTGAGCTCCAGATCAATAAAACCGTAATCCTCTTCTTACCTCAACAAGGGAACGAGGGGGTAGGGGGTGGAATTTGATCGATGAAGTAACAAGATTCGAGACAAGGTAAATATCCCCGGATTCTAATTGTGGAGTGCACGTCCTATACTCGTAAATAATCGCTAATTAGTCTTGGGGTTGTACTACGAATGTCTTGAACCCCCGTGAACTAACATTGCTATAAAAGATTGTTTTTATATGACAATCATTACTCATTAAGTCCCTGCAGAGATAAGAAAAACGTTCATTCTTATACTATTTTTTTTTTTTAATTTTAATCGTCGCTTTTAATGTTTCAATGGCACCAATGGATCGAATGAGATGGACTGTGTTCAGGCTACAACAACCACAAAACGAATGAAAAATCCATTCATTTAAAAACACAATAATGACTCGAAGGGCTGATAAAAAAAATAATTCGACGCAGAATTTATTTTTAAGGAAATATACTAATAGGATATTAGGCGACACTCCTGGCGCCACCTACCGGAACCAAACGTGGCCGCTTGACTGGATCATTGGCGAGCTCATCTAAATTGCTAACATTTCTCTTGTCATAAAATTGCCTTAACATTAAAAATGTCAAAAAGAGGTCGAGCATACCACGCATTTCTTCCCAGGCTCAAAACTAGTTGGGCGATTTTAAGAACCATTCTCTAACCTTTCAGATATAGCTCATCTAAAACGACCTCAACAAACAGTCTTTTGGCATCTGGTTTTCTATACCATTCCACATTGCTCTGACCATCCAGGAATGATCAGACAAGAGCATCCCCGCGGCTTTTCGACATCGCCAGATTCCTCCCCCCATATTTCTGATCCTTGCATGTTAGTTACACTACAGGGTATCCAAACAATATGGAAACATAGAGAAAAATCATTTTTAAACAATATATTGGTTATATTTTCAAATAACACATTCAGTATATGTTCTTGCAATCTCCAGTCACCTTTGCAGACGAAGTATTGCATTTCTCTGTATTCAACGGAACATATATGAATTAATATCGAAACAGATGATAGTAATTCGCTCTGGTTTTAGATTTTGACAGAATAAATTTTTTCCTTAACGAAATGCCAGAAAGAAAAAACCAAGAGCGGATTTAGGTCACGAGATCTTGGGGACCGATTTAGAAAACACGATTTTTAAGCAGTTTCGAAATGGGTAGGGCACCATCTTGCATAAAAACCATTCTGATCCGGAACCAGTTAAATCCAATGCTGAAATTATCTTATTCGTTAAGATGCCCAGGTAAGTCTCACCAGTCACCATTCTAGGAAAGAAGGGGGGGGGGGATGGGCCAATCACATGCATGTGTCATAATCCGGGGAGGGGGATGAGCTTACGATAATTGTAGCAGTAACAATATCCACCATCTCATCAGCTGCGAGGGCGGCCCTACCGAAGTTTATCTGCTACAGATCTGCTGTTGCCATAGAAACTTAGATACATAATTTACATTCGTCTACTGGCTTCATTGTAATTGTTTTGAAATGTGTATTCTTCAACACACACACACACCACACACACAAAGAGAGAGAGAGAGAGAGAGAGAGAGAGAGATCCAAAGCTGTCTGTCGGACATAAAACGACGAACATAATTAACAGTCAGTTTAAAAAAAAAAAAAAAAAAAAGTGTGAGACTTCGTTTACCTGAGCGTGTCACTTGCTAATTAACGACACTACACAATTAGTAATATTAAAACTTTCTATCAGTTTTATATCGAAGAAGCTAAATCAGGCAAATTTACCTAAGCAATCGGAATTAGAGAACTACAGAAACAAAAATGCAACATTATAATCCCAACATCCAAATATTACTTTATGATTAACTCAAAATATCCTTCAATGAGAATATTTTTTTTCCCCTTTTCATTAGAATGTCTCAATGCATACGAATTGTATTTGAAATTCAAAGGAATAAAGAGTCATTATATACGCAGTAAATTTCTCTCGGACAGGAAAATCTTTACGACCATACTTAAATGAAATACCACAAGAGGATATCCAATTTCTAGCATGCATACGAAGGAAGTGAATTTAATTAGAATATATCAGCGCATCCGATATTCTTCATCGCATCTCACACACACACACTTTTAGAAGAAGAGCAAGCTAAAAGGCCTTCAGAAACTTGGAAGAATTATTAATTAGGAAGAGTTTCCATTTATCACCGTTCTCATTGATAAATGAGAGATGTTTCTAATTTTGTTATCTTCTCCCTTCCCCCCCCTCTCTCTCTCTAGGAATATATTAGCGTGTAAAAGTAGTTCCTTCGATGTATATAATAATTTATGAATGGGACTCCAGCTAAAGTGCATTAAACTCTGTAGTTTACATATGTATCTCTCTAAAGATTTCGGACTGGGAATAATTTTCAAGACAAAATATTAAATAAATAAAGCAGTTCAAGTTTTCAGACGTTTATGGACAGCTAAAACCCGTTTAAAAATGAGTTTTAAGAATTTGTATCCAAACTCCGTTAATAACATGATTCAAGTGATATTTTAATAGTGTCTTAGATCTCATAGTTTAATTAAATTCAGTTAAAACTTTATTTTAAACTTTGTTACGTATTATAAATGTTTTATTAATTTATTTACCGTGTTTAATTCGCCTAAAGGAAATAAAATATTTGTTAAAATTTTTATACGGTAAAATCACTATGTTTATTATCAAATACTGTTTGCCATTAACTCAAAATATTTGCTTAATTTAGTAATAAAAGTACCATAGGTAGCAGCGGTTACCTGTAAATATACCAGTAATTATGCGCAATAATCGCCATTTCATAATATCGTTTATTGACAATATACGTAATACGCTTGTCATGTGATACACGTAACCATGGAAACTCACAGCCGTTCTTGAACAAGCAAACAAATAATATATTATACAACAATTTCTATTGGACTATTCTGATTCAGCTCATTTCATTTTGGTTACTTCTTATTTTATCTATAATTTTGATTTTTTTTATTTAATAACTAATTTTATTTATCATTTAAATTTAACCGTTTTTAATAATGTATTTATTTAAAATAAAACAAGCATTTTATCCAACGGCTCGGTGGTTTCCGAACGGCATGCAGTGGCGTCCTCTATCTTTAAGAATTTTTCCATGGCGCTTCTATTTAATAATTTTCACAAATATATTCCGCAATAAATACTTATACAAATGTAATGAATTAATAAGGCGCTAACTTAATATTATTAATAAGTATACAATAATTATTAAAATAATATCATTTAAATATAACTGTTTTTGATAATGTATTTATTTAAACTGCATTTGAAGAGCTCTGAAAGATACGTTATTAGTTTAAAAATTGTACCAGAATTAGAATATATTGCGGAGTTAATTAGTTTAACTTAAAAAGTTTGTTTTAAATAGAGTTAATTTAGTATTTTGATAAGACACGTTAGATACGTAGCGTAGCACGTGGCACCAAAACGAAGAAAGGCAATGGCGTCCAAATCGCCGATCTCTTTGAAGAATTTAACCAAAGGGAATTCGTCCAGTGTAAGGTCTGTGGAATGTATGCTTTGCCTAGAGCGCCTGGAGTTTGGTTTGAGAGCGATAGTAGTGGGAAAGTGTGCCAAAAGTGAGGATCTGAAGTGTGTCTCAGGTCGCGAGATTGACGTAGTGGATGAAAGTCAAAATGCGATAGAAAATTGTGAATGTGTGATAGAAAATTGTGATGTAACGCCAGATAGCATAGAGCGTGAGTTTAAAAGTGATACAGTTGATGGTGAAAGTAAAAGTACAGAGCGAGAGAATGGTTTGACTGATAAAAGAAAATGAAGAGTTAGCTGCGATGAGGGAGATGGTTCGGTTGCGCGGAGTGACATAGGGCGAAGCGGCAGCTGGAACGATTACAAAAATGTCTACCGAGTGGATTAGTTAACAAAAAGAAGAAAAGTGCATGATAAGATAAATGAGAACATGATCGGGAGTGAAAGAAAAATTAAGGAGCGGGTGTTATATGGTGATTCAGTAGTAAAAGGTGTAATAGATGAGAGTTTGACAAAACCGTGCTTTCCGGGTGCGAGAATTAATAATGTAAGTGAGGCTATTAAGAGCACAGAAGCATAAGGTGAAAGAAATTATAGTAGTGGCTAGAATGAATGATTTAAAAGGTGAAAAATTTCCTATGAGAGAGACTTGAAAGAATTACTAGCGGTAGCAAAAGGAAAGAGTAAGATAAGTTAGTCTGTTACTGCGATATGACAGAGTAGAGTTGAGGAGGACCATAATTGCGAATGACTCTATGCGTAGATTATGCAGGAGTGGTGTGTGGAGTTTGTGGATGTGTGGAGTGAGTTTGACGGGCGAAAGGACTTATACAAGAAGGATGGTTTGCATCTGAATGGATTTGATGTTTGGAGACTGGAAAAATTGTTGCTGAACGAAGTGAAAGTGGATGTGCAGAATCAGGGAAACTAGAGCTTTTAGGGAGGGTGGGGGATGCTTTCAAGTGGACATGCAGACATCAGTGAAGCTGTTGAGTGTAAGAATGTGTACAATATGCCTGAGTTAGGACGAAGGATAACAAACCAAAATTGGTTAGTTGGTAAAATGCGTCAAAATAGGAATGGGCTAGGGGACTTCTGCAGTTTATGTACACTAATGCCAGGAGTGTTCGGAATAAGAAGGGAAAAAATTTTGGCCTTGGTTAGTTCTTCCTGGCCACAGGTTATTGGCATTAGTGAGACATGGCTAACAGAAGATGATATAGTTAGCGGGATAGAATGTGAGGGGTATAGTGTGTTCAGGAAAGACAGAGAGAAAAGAATGGGGAGAGGAGTGTTACTGATGATAGCTGATGAGCTGCAGCCAAAGATAATAGAAGTGGAACTGCAGGATAGAGAAAAGAGCACATTTGAGGCTATTTGGTGTGAGATTGAAACTAGCCGAACAAAATATACAGTTGGGTGCTGCTATAGACCAGGTGATGGAATAGATGGTGGAGAGAGTATGAATAAGCAAATAGAAGAAATGAGTGGAAGAAGGGTAATTATTATAGGAGATTTCAACTATGGTAACACTGATTGGAGGAAGGAGAGGACAAATGGAAGGAAATTAGTTTTATGCAGTTGCTAAGGGATAAACAACTACCTGAGACAGAATGTAATCGAATATACTAGGGGGGTTGGAGAGTGCTTGACTAATTGCATCTGAGAAATTGACTATTATGAATATGACCATATTGACACCAATTGGTGAGAGTGATCATAAGATCAAAATTCCACACATTTTGCCACTTGGGAAGTGGCAAAATGTGTGGAATTTTCAATTAAGACAGGATACATGTGGAATTATCGGGCTGGTAAGTATGACAATGCTCAGGAGATTGTTTGGATCAGTGCCATGGCATGTTAAACTGCAATGTTGATAGTGCATGGGAAGTGGTTAAGGAGCGTTTAAGGGAGTTAAATGGATGAATAACACCATTAAGCTTGAGCTGAAAAAAAGAAACAATTGTGGAGGGAATTTAAGGAGAAAGGTGACCTGCAGGCACATGAACGGTATAAAGCACAGGCCAGAAGGCTAACGAGTGCGGTAAGAAAAGCAAAAGCGGATTATGAAAGGAAATTAGCCACGCAAGCTAAAGTGAATCCCAAACAGTTCTTTCGATATGCCGCAAGTTATTGTTCCTCTTTATCGAGCCTTAATAAAACCCCATCTTGACTACTGTGCCCAGATCTGGGCCCCTGGGGTTCTTCATGGGGAAGAGGTAGAGAGGATCCAGAGGCAAGTGACCAACATGATAGCAGGTCTATGGAATGAACCTTATGAGAACAGGTAGAAGATCTGTGGGTTACAGAAATTGGTTGACAGGCGGAAAAGGGGAGATATGATTGAGACATTCAAATTACTGGTTTCTATAAGATTAATTCAGAAGATATTTTTGAGAATAGGACTGGCAGTGGGAGGACTAAGGGCCATCCATGGAAGCTGGGCAAGAGTGTTCTTAGCAAGGGTGTTAGAACTAGGTTTTTCACTTGGAGAGGAATAAGCTGCCAGAGTTTGTTGCGGGTGCCATGACTGTAAATGAATTTAAAGCAAAGTATGATAGATACTGTGCGAATGACAAATAGTTGTTCTTGATATGATGTTTAGGGCCTCCCTCGATGAGTCTAAGGACTCCTTGGAGTTGCCCGTAATAATAATTTAAAAAATAATAATAATAATAATTATTATTAAATTGTACATATTTGGTCTGATGTATTAAAATAAAGAACTTTTATTATTAAAATACCAGAAGATAAATGATAAAATATACAAAGAGCCAACAAGTTTCACTAGCCACTGTCTAGCATTTTCAAGGCACATCTGGTTTAGCTCATCATTTCTCAACATCAAATCACGTTATAGATTGGAAAAACAGGTCTATGCCTTACATCGAGAATGACTACAAACACAGAACTTTAAAAGAAGCAGCTGTGGTACTACGCACAGGCAATAATTTAAATAGAAATCAGGGTATCATGGAAGCTGGGCAAGAAGACATATGGAAAATATCTCATTTTCGTTCGAAAATGAGATATTTTCGTTCGAAATGAGATATCGAACGAAAACGTTCTTAAAGACATATGGAAAAAATCTCATCATCACTCTCAGTTCAACAGAACTACAATATGCAAAAAACTACAGAACACGTGATCATGTACAGGATTCTGACTGAAGCATTCGAACACATGCACGCCATCAAACACGAATGATCAAATGTAACGGCCTAACAGTTACTAAAGTGTATGTTTTTCATGTAACTTGATGCATTTGTTTTCACACCAGTTCAGCCTTGAAAATGCTAGACAGTGGCTAGTGAAACTTGTTGCCTCTTTGTATATTTTATCTTCTGGTCTAAAAAAAAAAAAATCAGCTAACGCCTTTTTATTCCCGTATACGGGGAGTAGGCGAGGCCATTTAGCCCTATCTAACTTTTGGAGACTGAGTGGGCAGTTCAATCTCCACTGGTACCAACCAGAGATAGATGGCCCAAGGCTATCACCAATTAAGCGGTACACAGTGAAGAGAGACGGCTCAAATGTGCCGCCATCTCGTGGTCCCTAACCCTAACACAATGTATTTTTTTAATGTCTGAAATAATGTGGGTTCTACGGTCGATTTTCTTGATCTTACGGGACGAAAAACCCGAGTTTCCAGGAGGAAAAACCTGCTTGCCTGTGCCAGAGATCGACTAACTCGGGAACCGGTCGAAAAAAGTCTTAGAAAAATTTCCTCTAGTCGCCGACTAGACTCGAAACCAAGTCTTCCTTCGTGCGGCCAAGCCCCGTGGTGTGCAAACGCCACATCCACTGAGCTACACAGGCTCCATCTTCTGGTCTTTTAATAATAAAAGTTCTTTATATTATTATTATTATCATATGTAATAAAAATAATTTATTACATATGATACATACATTGCATAGTTTTTTTGATTACGTATGATACAACATTACATACATTTCTTTGCATTTGATACATTCATGTATTCTGATAATTTTTTTCGCAATAATAATTATAATAATTTATAACATACATAGACTACATACTTATTATGTATGATACAACATTACATACATTTATTTACATGTGATATGTACATTACATGCATTTGATTACATATGATACATTTATTTATTTTTTATTTTTTTTTATCTTCGATGAGATGAGATGTATTTTCTTAGCTTTCATCCTAGAAGCTTATTTGTGAGCTTATCTGAGGCTGACACCAGTTATTATTTATTGGTTTATTTGCTGTGTTGGGAAGCTATGAAATCAAATCTATGTTTAATTGGCTTGGTTTCCACTGCGGCCGTTGATTAAGAAATTCGCACGCACACACACACCCACACCCACCCACACACAACTTGGAATGTCTTGATGCGTCGCTGAACTGGAAGCCTGAACGAATATATTGTGTTTCATTGCATTTGTATGGTATTTTGGGTGCGTGTTTCTTGTTCATAGTATGTCCTTAGAACTCTTTTCAGGCTATTGTAGTTTGTAAGGTTTCTGTATTCAAAAGGTAATTTGTTTATCATGTCTGGGACGTAGAAGTTTCGCGTGGCCTTTCCGTAGTGATTATTGTATTTATATGTGATATAATTAGTTGTCTGAGGTCTTGTTATACGGTATGTATTTCTGATTGTCCTGTAGTTGGCATCGAAATAATGTTTTAGCAAAGCTGCATAGTGACATAAATGTTTTGCTGTCAGTATTTTGTGTTCTGACATTGCAGTGTATATAAAGTCATTATTGTCTCTTTGTTCCCAAAAGATCAGTTTTATCATTTTGTACTGTATCGCCATTAATCTATTTAGTTTGTAGGGTCACAGAAAGCATACGTTGTTATAGCGTATCTTAGTAATAATAATAATAATAATAATAATAATAATAATGATACAATTATTTTACCTAACGGCTTGATGGTTTCCAAAAGTCATGCAGTGGGGCCCTCTATCCTTAAGAATTTTTCCATGGTGCTTCTATTTAATAATTTTCACAAATATATACCGCAACAAGTACTTATATACATGTAATGAATTAATAAGGCGCTAACTTAATATTAATAAGTATCCAACAAAAATATTAATTATTCATTAAGGCTAATAATTGACAATATTAACATAAAGAGGTTGTATTTATGTCTTTTTGGATATGTCTTTCCCAGATGCTACCGTATCGTCTGCTTATAAATTATGATAAACTGACTGACAAAGTCAAAGTTTTGAAATAAATAAAACTAAATTTCTACATTATAATGAGACTTATTAGTTCGTTTTGAAGGTTTTCATCAACATTGTATTTAGAAAAAGGGGGAAAAAGTATCATTCTAACTACTGCATTGTTTTGTTGAATTATTGCAGCTACTAGGAGCCAATACGGTTGTCTCGACTGCACTTACAATATTCTCTCTCTCTCTCTCTCTCTCTCTCTCTCTCTTCCTTTCATTAAATCCTAAATTTATAGACGCTCCGTGTAATAGCAGATTTGCTCTGCTGGGCTACCTCGAGGCTGGTAAAGATGAACCAAGTTATTGGCCTATGATAGTTCCTTGCAGTGGACAAAGGTTTGATGCCTCATTAGATACAGGCGTTATTGCTCGGCTAGCCAAAGTGTCTGTCTGCTTGAAATTGCTACTCTTGCCTACAGAAGACCTCGGTGCAAGTCTCGCCCCCATGCACATGTCCAGAATTGTGGCATTTCAGCCAAGTTCCGCGTCAATGGCGACGTAAATCACGGGTATGTCGCTTTCACACACTGATGACATATGAGTGCGCTATCCAATGCCCACGATACACAAGAAAAGATGGTATTGGGATTTCTAATCTCCATCTTCGAAACATTCCATGATATAAATGTTATTTTATTTTTCTAAAATAAAATAAAACTGTGCTAAGAAAACGGAAAGTATGTCAATGCATTCTTTAAAGAAAATCAACAAATAAAAATGCAAAAAAAAAAAAAATCGGATTTATAAATAAATGATCGTTTTATCATTCTAAATAAAAGAGCAGTTAATTTTTTGTCTGAGGGAGCTGGAAAGTTGGTGATCTATCAATGTCTTGCAAAGAAAGTTCTGCCTTTGTGTATGTTTGCAATTACACAGCAAGCAGTGAACCGAAAACAAAAATACAGACAGACAGACAGCGCTTTATTATGAAGTATTTGTTATTGGAATAACAAATGATATGAATGTTACCGATATAATTTAGAGTTTGCCAAACTATGCGAATTTTTTTAAAAAAACTGGTAAAAATTATTTAGCAACTTATACCTGAATTAAAATTTTCTTTCCTTATAAAAAAAAAGTAAGAATTGCATACGAATTTGACTTATGGTTAGCAGTATAAAAAATAAAAAAATAATAAAAAAATAGTCATGTACCACAAGCATCAAATGAAACAACCTCACGTCATTGGTTGTTCATTTGATGAACAACCAATCACGTCACGATTTCTTATCTTGATCTTGATCTGGTCAGAAATGACTACACTACTACTGTTAGCATTTCAGTTTAAAATTGCAGAGGCAACAACTGCTTGTGGTACATGACTATTTTCATCTTGCACTATTGATTATAACTCATCCCGTTGAGATTTCTATTGGATACTGTACTTGGATATAATCAATTTTTTTTTATATGAACCCTCAAGGGGTGTACATAATACCACGACATTACTACGTGAAGTTACTAATCGCCTATCAACAATTTTTTTCCAAATTAGTCTATCACTTTTCAGCACTTCAACATTATCGTATCTAGCATTTCGTTCTTTCAAGACACTTCTGACTCCTTGAATCGTTTCAAGGTTGCTCAAAATAAGATCGAATCCCGTAACAACACGTTTAAACTATCCACATAAGTGTGATGACCTTGAGAGCGCGTTACGATATGCTGTATTCTTTTTTATAGACAAATTACCATTACTTTTTTTATTCCTCTTAGTATCAGAAGAAGCAAGCGATCTACTAAAATATCATCATTAAGTGTTTCATATTTTTTATTTTATTTTTTTCATCTAGTCCATACTTTTCTAGAAACAAATAAAAACTCAGTCATGCTCAGAAAGATTATTTAATTCCATCAACAGTTCGTTTACACCTTATGAATTAGTCTGTTTTTCAATGATATAAGATTATCATGATCATTTATTTATATTAAATTTAATTTTATGTTTTTACGATCATTTCCAGTCCCATAATGCTACACCTCTATAAGAAAGCAGGTTATAGGTTCGATTCTACTCGCCAAAGAACTTTTTATAAGAGTTTTTCCCAACCGGTACCTAAATAATCCAATCTTTGGCACATTCACGTCGATTTTTTTTTTTTATCTTTTGGAAAGTCGCAGTTTTTAACTTAGCATTTCAGAAAATCCATCGTAGAACTCGCACTATTACGTACGATAACACGAGAGTTAAGGTTTAGGATCGCAACATGGCGGCAGTTATCTGTCGTACTTTCTTTCTGATGGCTTTGAAATCATTAAAAAGACATGGACTCAGCTTTCGGTGACGGCTAAAGATGAAGACCGGCTTCCTAGTTTTCAAAAAAAAAAAAAAAAAAAGTTCGTTACGGCTAAAAGAGCACCATCGTTAATTCTCCAAAGGAGAATAAATTAAATTATTATAACTACAATACTTATAAGTTTTATAATTATTAAAGGAAGAAGGAAACACGTGAAATTTAATCTACCTTTGCAACGGAGTACAGAGTTAAAAAAAAAAGTTGTTTTGCAAGCGTCTGACGTAAATCAATACACTAGCAACCCCCTCCTGATTCTCTTCCACTCTGGTGTAATTCTATAGGTATTCAGAGTCATGTTTTTTGTACCATTACTTCCCTATATTCTTCTTCTTCTACTACTCTATTGTTGCTATTTGAAATACTCCAAAATCCAAGTTTCTCTAAAATTTAAACCTCAAACACTGAGCAGAATTCAATTCAACTAGGACTAATCCTTCCTCCTTATAAAAGGGAACTTGTTCCCCATTACACTGGAAGGTAACAAACATCGTGCGCAAGCCGGTTGCTATGGTTACAGTTTCTCTTTATATTTACTCTAGACACTCTGAAGCAGCTCGGCTAATGGAAGTAGAGGAAATGATCAAACAAAACTTTAAAAAAAGGGGAGTGTTAAGTGTCGCGGATATGATCACCTTCAGTTTCCAGTTAGAAGTAAGTTGGAAAGATTTGGTGTCTAATATGGCTCAAGGATTTTGTTTCATCGTCACGACAATGCCCAAATCCTTCACTGCTCAGCGAGTGATTGGAGTACTTGAAAAGGTAACGAGGAGGTGATAAATCCCTGTAAATTATAATCTCGACACACCGAAGTGCAAAAGATGAAATCTTATCAAGAAAGTTTGCAGTATGCTTTAAAAAAAACCCGTAAAGTTTTCAATTACAGCATTTTACTAGATGGATGTAACCTAAGTGCTGGAGACAAGAAACAAATCTTCACTCTGAAAGGACACGGTTTTAAATGCTGACACTAAATAAAGACACTCTCGAACCATATCATCTAACAGTATACAAATGACTTAAATTAATCTGATAATGGAAGTTAGCTAATTGTAGGTAAACAAACGAACATCATTTACTGATATCTGGGGGACAACAGTTAAGCCATGCATACATTAAACCAATAATTACCATTGGCTATTAGGCCTTTATTCAAAACCGTCGGAAATTATGGTGATAAAAATCTGAAATTCTGATAGTGAATAATGTTAACATAGAGAAATGCGCTTCTATTTTCTGCTGACTTGAATTGGCTAGACTGATCAAATCGATCAAAAAAAACTGGATCACTTCCCGAGTGCAGTTAATTGAAATTTCGTCCGCTAGGTGTCGGTAGAGTTGAATTTGGTGGAACATTCGCATTTATTTAAGTTGTAACTTGCGCTTTTAAGAAGCTGAAATGCCAATATTTATTATTCTTTTGAAAGGCTGAAGTCCGTGTGTTCGTCCCGACCAGAAACATCCTTATAACAGGGAAGATGAAAAGTAAGAATACTTTTCATCTTCCCCGTTAACTATATCTGTAGATCTGTAGAGGACAGTGTATGGATAAGGTGTTAATGAACTATTAAAGCTCTGATCATGGCAGGAGGGTGACAGCAATAGTCCAGCCTCAGTTAGAACTTCATTGGCTACAGCATTGCCATCCATTACCCTCCAAGGGTATTAATCACCATCTCAAAGTCGATTCATTAGGTTCTACCGACCAGAAACACTAAGCAGCTATGATTTCTATATGCTTTTTATCTGATTCAAATAACGGTAGTTGCTTATTTTCATTTTTTTAAACGTTACAATTATCTTTTAATCCATATCGTCCATTTTTTTTAATAAAAAGATTTTATTTTAAATAGTATTTTATTTAAAATATATTATTATTTCCAAAAAAAAAAAAAAAAAAAAAAAAAAAGGAAAGAAGCGAAATTAACTGGCTCATATATTGGTCATTTCTTACTACCAGTAATAAATGACGTTAGAACTCATTCGAAGTAAATAACTTATAAAAATTTCGTTTGTTCGTTTGGCCTGCCAACAGCAACCCGAGAACTAAATCAATCATTAAGCAGCAAAACGTTTACAAGCGGTCTGTAGTCGTCCTATCACCTTCGGGTCAGCATTAAATGGAAGATCGTAAACAGGATCGTTTATCTCGAAATATGACAGCAAATTGTGCTTTTTTTTTCTTCCAATCCTCATGAGCAACGCTTAATAAAATCTTCTTACTGCATTTCAGCACGTGCGCCCGTGGAAGTATTTACTATGGAACTCATAGAACTGACTGGGGACTTACATGGAAAACTAGGTTCGTATTTGGAAAATTAACTAATGAGATCCGAAACGTAATTTAGATATTGCATTACTATCTATATGGGAATTAGTTTTCCGAATGTGTTTAACGTATGAAAGGATTATTAGTCCTTTCATATTAGGACTAATATGAAAGGACTAATAATCCTTTCATATTAGTCCAATTTAATTTACAATTTAATTTTAAAAACAATTTATAATAAATTTTTTTTATTTATTTTAAGAAATATGATCGCTTAAAAATTGTGTATGAATGAAATCATCTTGTTATTAAAGTAGAGTCATTTATAGCACTCAATTCTAAATTAACAAACAGACGGGACTCAGTTATATTCCTAAATTTTAGCGAATTTTTCACATATTTCACAATTATTTATGTGAAAGAGAGAGGGCGCTTTTATTGTTTGCAGAAGCCAAACGACTTGTGCATTAAGTTACATAAACCTTTTGTATATCAAGTTCTGTTCGCTAAATGGCTTAAATTTCGCACATAATTATATATTTGTCAAAATGTCGTAAAGTAATGCGAAAATCTACATCACAAGGTTCGTTTCATAATGAAAAAATAAATCAAACACGTAAATAGTTTTTATATTATATATTAGTAGAAAAATAGGCTTAAACTCGACTTTAATTTTTTTTTCTAAACTGGGGTTTAGCTGTTTGACTGCATTTAAAATAACTCGACCAAATAATTATTGCGAAATCTGAAAAAAAAAAAAAAAAACGCTCAGAAATCTTAAAAAGAAAGACTAATTCTTCAGAGATATGCAACTTAGCAAGTTAATTGCCGCTGGATTTTCGAATTCTAAATGACTCACTAGATGGCATTCTACGCGATTTTTTTTATTCTTTAATTTTAAGAAATAAACATGCCATATTCTCTTTTATAACAAATACAATGGAAAACATTCTATGAAGCTGAGAAGTTAGCTATTCGATAAAATTAACATCCGTTCCACAAAAAAAAATAAAAAATAAAAAAAAAATAAATAAAAAATAAAAAAATAAAAAAAATAATAATAGAACAGGTTTACATACTTCATTAACGGTTGGCTATTTCCCCCACACGTAAAGTACTGCTATTACATGAATATATGCATTTAGTCCAGCGATGACTTTTTTTTTTTTCGATGTGAATATTTTATTTGCACAAACATACATTTATGCAGGCGTAACTAATGCCCTGTCCTGCTGACTATGACGTTCAGAGAGAAGAAGCAGCTGTTTTAAATCTCTAGACAGTCATACACGCTTCGTTTTACCACATTCGCTGGGGATGTCGGGAAAATAAATGATGACCACAGAGACCCTAGCAAGTAGTAGTAGTAGTTGAGAATTTTCTAGTTTTTTTGCTGCTCATAATTATCCCAATGGGCAGTGTTCTTTCTTCTCCCCGACTAAACTTTAATTAGAGCATACACACACATATATACACAAGAATGTAACTAATTAAACTTTCCAACATAAGAAGCCGTTATCGCTGACAATGCTTGTTTTTTGTTTTCTTTGTGGTTCACCAAAACAAGATAAGTTAGCTTTGTAAACAATTGCTAAACCGCACGCGAATTATAACAACGCAAAGTAAGTCACTCGGAAAACAGTTCTCGAAGAATCTTCAAGGTAGATTATACGTGCATGTATAATCTAATATAGTGTTCGTCTCAAAATGTATATTTGAGACGAACATTTTAAAAGAACTTTAAAAAAAATAAATAAAGAAAGAAATCAGTAATAGTTACCGGCATCAGTTATCATTGACTACTTTTCTCAATAACTGCTCTCAGAGACATTTCGGAACTGTGAACTTTATTTTTTTAATGTCAAGAATCGGGATTTTTTTCCCTTATTTTCCGGTTTCCAAATAGTATCCTTACATATCAGGAAAATAAATTTTCGACGACACGTAAGGCAGATGCCAAAGCTTGATATTCCTGGTATCTCACTGACTAGTTTTGGCATTTCACAGACTACTTTACTCCCTCTAGTGGATGTTTTCCTGCCTTTATCTATTTATCAGAATCGTACTGTCGCATTTTATAGACAGCCTCTTCACTCATCCGGGGCTCGAAGTGGTTTCTACTTCCGAAATCATTCTTTATCTCTGTATTAGCTTTCTTTCGTCTCAGCGTCACTGGTAAACTGATAAAATACAAAAAGTTTAAAAGTAATACATCCAGATATATGTTTATATATTATTAATTGCAATTCAAAGGGATGTCTTTCTTCTGCATTTACTTTGCTATTTTCGTAATCAACTCCCCGCACTATATTGAAAGGAGCAGCACTATATCAAAGAAACCTAAATCACACACATCCTAATCAGATGTAGACCCACCCGTTTGCTTCCCCAGTCACGCTTTCCGTACTTGTAGATGACATACTTTCTACCAGAGGCATGACCACCAATCTATGTACCATTATTGGATGCACGGGATTGTCCCATACTCAACATTTCGGTTCGTCTCAAAATGTATATTTGAGACGAACATAAATTTCCTAAAAATCATGTTGTAATAGCATATGCAGCATGACATGGTGCACTGTTGTGATGAAACAAGCATCGGTCTGTCCAGTGAAAATACCACAGTGTGGGAAGCATTGCATTATTTGCAAGTGTTGCCTGTCCCTCGGCGTTCTTCCTTCCAGACATCACTAGGTCTGACTCCATAGGAGAATCTCCAAACTTATCTGCTGCCAGACTTCACAACTGAGATCATGCTCTCTCAGGTATAATACATTCTGTAGGTATCCGCTACACCAATCCTATAGAAAAAGAATTATCGTGACTGATACGCAGAGCGATGAGGTCCGTGATGCGGACGACGAATTAGCCTTCTAACGGTCTACGAACCCGTTACAATACGTCAGTGCAGTTCACGCTGTCGACGCTTGGATTATGTGTTGCTGTCCTTCCACAGAAAACCAAGATTCATTACGACTACAAACCTGTTTAAACTCCTAGCTGATGGATCTCCGAGATTTTTGTACCATATTTTAATCCATTGCCAACTTATTGAGTCTTTCTGTGCGTTTCTAGGTTGGATAACGTTGTCCACAGTTAATTTTGGATAATGCAGTGCTTTACCAAAGCACTTTACCAGGTGAGAGGACTTTTCCTTCCCGAACCTCGGGGTTTTCATCATGAAAAACAAGCAGGATAGACGGTTAAAAACATAAACATGCTGACCTCATAGCTTTTGTTGCTTTGATCATAATTCCAAAGAAACTAAAATCAGTATTTTATCAATGTCACGAACGGATAAGATACTGACATGGCATCGTTATTTTTCAAGTGCAGTTTGACCATATTGTACAGTTTAGTCAACTACACTGTATTATTGTCGTGCACAATATAGTCAACTCAAACATATACACTGCTTGGAAAGACGTTAACGGACACCATAGTGTGAAGAACAAACAGCCATGGCTCCCGCCTTAATAAGATGTAGGACCTCCTTTCGCTGCGATGACTGCAGCAATCCCATGGGGCATGCTTTCCACAACGTATGATAGCCATCAATGAGAATTTTGGACTATTCTTCTTGCAAGCATGTAATGAGATCCTGGACTGTTGTCAGGCGAACGTCCCTTGATCTCACCCAAAGCTTCAGTTCATCTCACAGACAGGCCCGTTTCTATATTTTTCGGGGCCCTGTGCGAAACGGAAAAGCGGGGCCCCTGAAATTTAGTAACATTTATGGAAATTTTAAATGGAAGAATATCTTGTTAATTAATTAATTAAATCAAATATGAAAAATATTTATGCACATAAATAAACAAGTATGCTCTTTAGCATCAATTTAAGTAAAGGGAAAAAATTAGTTAAAAAATAAATGTGTTTGCATGTACACGATATATTATTTTATTATGTAAGTACACATTATCATATAAATACGCCAGAACAATGATTTATTTAATAATATAAATAATAATATAAAAATATGAAAAAAATATCCATTTTTACTATAAAGAATGAAATATTGTATAACAACTTATAAGATTTAAAAGAAATCTTAATATATTAAATTTTATTCAACTTAATGCGCTTATCAATAAACTCATTTATAACGCTATCAAAATTCAAATTTTTTTGCAATTTCATGCTCTATAGATATTATTGCCAGGGAAGATAAACGTTCTTGAGACAGAAAATCGCAAATAGGCTTTTATTAATTTTAATTTGGAAAATGACCTTTCTGCTGATGCGACCGTAACTGGACTGGTCAATAATATTTTAAATGTCGCAGTAATATTTGGATAAATATCCGACAAATTATTTGCAATTATGAATTTTAAAATATTAATGGGTGCATCTTCTGGAACAATATTTCTAAAAATAATTAATTCATCGTAAAATTCAGATTCATCAATATCTGTATTTAATTTTTGACACAGCTGTTTGCAGCAAAATTTTAATTCATTTTCTGTCATTTTTCTTATTAATCCATATCATAAAGAAATCCAAATGATTTTTGGTGAATTTCATACAATTCAAATCTTTTTTTTTTTTTTTTGACAGATTGTAGAGAGTATCTAAAAATTACAATAAAGAACTTTATCCTAAAATTATCTTTGTTATCACCTATGTGTGATTCATCAGGCTTTTCATAATAAAAAAATACTTTTCTTCGACGTACTCGACTTTCTTTACATTTAATTTCTATTTTTAATAGATTTGAGAGTTCTTTAGCAATCTCAAAACAGCTATCAAATCTTGATATTCTCTGCACTTCAAAGTACTGCACTAACTCTTTATTATGCTTAGTTGCTACGTCTATGGAAATTTATGCATTTTGTAATACTTTACTTACTAAATTAACTTTTGACAAAAGCTCATACCAAATTACTTAGTATAAACTCAAATGAATCTATTTGTTTATATATTGAAACCACTTCTACTTTGATAGTATTATCTGATGCAGTTTTAAATAATTCTTTTAGTGCATTTAAAAATTCTGGAATTTGAAAACGTACATCTCTAACTGATTCTATTCTGCACTCCCTTCTTGTATCACATAACGGTTTTGGAGTTACTTGTTTAACAAATTTCTTTAATATGTCCCAACGTGAAGTTGAGGCAGCAAATAATGTATATATTTTTTGTATAACATTAAAAAAATTATTGTTATAATTGATGATTTTGCGACATTCCCTAAAATCAAATTTAAATTATGACAGGCTCAAGGAGTATAAAATGCCTTTTCGTTTTCATTTAAAATGTAAGCACGGACTCCCTTATATACTCCTTTCATATTCGCTCCGTTATCATACCCTTGCCCTCTACAATCTGACAATTTAAGATTTAATTTATTCAAAAGTGATTTTATATTTTCATATGTACCTTTACCAGTAGTGTCGTTAGTTGTTAAAAATGTCAAGAAGTGTTCATGAATTTCAATATCTGCTTCAAATATATGTAAAAATCTAAAAATTATTGAAATTTGGTCCTGATGACTAACATCAGGAGTACAATCGAGAGTTATTGAATAGTACTTTGCCTGTCGTATCATATTTACAACATTTTGTTGAATTTTGGTTCCTATATCAACAATTAATTCATTATTTTATTTATTAATTTATTAATTTGATCCGAAATGTTTTCGGATCAAATTCTGCAATTAATTCTGATTCCAAAAAAAATTACCATTATGGGCTGTGTACAAAGTATCAAAATTACCTCTAAAAGCTAAATTATGTTCGGATAAATAAAGAATTGCTGCTACTATTCGTCTTAAAACATTTCTTAACCGTTCTGCTTCAAATTTTATGACATCTTGATTTGCCTGATCAATTGTATTGTGATTTTTTAAATTTCATTCCATTTGTGTCCATGAATACATGCATTTCATGTGCACTGGATTTCGTTCGTGCAACTTTAATCTTTCACTTACATGTCGCCAGTCAGAAAAGTCATTATTAGATAAAAAATTATCATCAGAAGAAAATAATTTGCAACAAAATCAAAAAATAGAGTTGGAGAGTTTGAATATACAAGCCATCTTCTGTTTTGCTTCTCTCCGTTTGCAATTGTCCTAATATAATGAGCTGTGGAAAAACACCTCTTGTTGTCATCTTTTGGAAAATCATTTTCAGTCGGAGGAGACAGTAGACCACGTTGTACAATTTGTGTTAGTGTTGCGTTGTTCAAAATTTTGGGCCATGTTGCTGGATCATCAATAGTAAATAATTCACCTTCCTCTGGTGTCTCAGTTTTAGGATCTTCAATACCCATTGTTTGACCAAACGCGTCATCTCCGCTTCCTTTGAGTATTTCAGAACTCTCATTATTAACTAATGTTGAAGCTGAAGAACTGTTTGTAGTTATTTTAGAACTCCCGTTATCAACTGATATATATCTGAACAAATACGAGTTCAACTTCATAAAATTAAACAGTGAATTTCTTTGACGTTCATCAACCGCTTCTTTTTCTTGTTTTCGCTTTCGTTTTTCATGCCCACTTGGGTATTTTCTTCCATAATAATCTCTATTACGACTAGTCATACTCTAGAATTAAATACGATAGATTTAATTATAAAATAAGTTAATAAATTAAAACAAAATTACTTACTTGATAAATAAAATATATCTAAAATAGATAATATTAGAAAATAAATAAATCTAATATAGATTGAAAACTGCTATTGAAGAAAAATTCTGATGTCGGATAACCTAAAACCAGTTTACAAAATATATTTATTAAGATGTTTTACAAGTAATGTCACATAAAAAAAATTGCCATGACAGTACGTATATATACTTACTTGTTCATAAAATCATAAACTAAAATTTAAAAAAACCATTAAAATTATTAAAAACACCTGCGATTTTCCCTAATGAAAATTAACTATTTAGATATTGGTCAAGTGTGGGTGAATAACTAATTTAATTACCAACTAGTTTCGCCGGCTTCATCAGGGTATAATCAGGAAAGCACAGAAACAAAAATTAAATTACAAGCTAAACGTTAACTGACAATTCTACTCATCCACACTTGACCAATATCTAAATAATAGTTAATTTTCATTAATCTTTGTGTCAAGAATTAACAATTTATAATATGCACTTTTCCCTATTTAACACTATGTTGTACGACATTGTTATATATCTTAGAATAGTTTCAAATACTACCGCTCTAGCGGTACGATCTTATTTCGCTTACTATAACAGCAATAGTTGGTTGTAAAATTATATACATATATTTTTCTATATAATAATATTTTTTATATAATAATTACAATATTAATTTATATAATAATTAAAAAAAATAATTGATTTTCTTTTTTCAATTTTTTGCGCTTTGCAAGGCCCTGTACAGTTCGCACACACATGAATACGGCCCTGCTCACAGATGTTCAATAGGATTGAAATCAGGGCTCTTGTAGGCCAGTCAAGTATTGTGACGTTCATATCCACAAACCGTGCTGTCACAGCAGCAGCCTTATGACACGATGCATTGTCTTGCTGAAAGAGACAATGGTCAACTCCGTAGAAACGCCACAAAGTAGAAACAATTACATTGTTCAGAATGTTCTCTCGGAGTTCAATGTTCGTGGCGAATTTCATAGTTGGGGTTACGCACTCTAGTAAGAGACGTTCACCGGGCATCCGCGACACCCATCAGTCTGCTCGGTAGTGAGTGCAATATGATTTGTCGCCCCATAACCCAGCTTTCCTGGCTTCAACGTTCCACTTTACACGCTGTTTGCATTGCACTACTGAAAACTACACTGCATGTTGGTTTGGGTAATGTGGGGACTTGCATATTGCGATCCTACCATGGAAACGCATGTTGTGAGCCTTGGTTCTGAATTTTTTTGTGTAGATTCGTGTTCCAGTCGATGCCCGGAACTCCGCATTCAACGTGTCGGCCGACGAATGGTGGTTTTTGCATGTTATCCTTTGTAGCACCCTACGAAGGATAATATGCAACGGTGGGTTGTCCACCCGGTAGCATTTGCAGTTGACACCTTGCGCTTCCATCTCAGTATAGTATCACTGACTGTTCATCTTCTGGGATGGCCCAATTTGTCAACAATTTGCCGAACAGATAGGCCTGAAACATGACATCCTATCACAACACCTGTAGAAAGCTCTGTCATTTCCCTTCTCGTAGCCATTTTACCTGGACACAGTTGCACTGACTTGGGAGCATCATACTCCTCCAATTTATAAGGGCTACATACACATGACTCGTTACATGCCACGATGCACCTTGCCGATGGGGGCTGTACGTTGACTTCTTTCCAAGCAGTGTATCTGTGCCTTATATGGCATTACAGGTAACGACAGAAATATACATTCAGTATGTTTTCTATATTTATTTCCAATACTTATTTGAAAGTATTTTATGTTTCGGTGTGACATAAATTACTTCGGTAGAGAACTGTGATTCACATAAAATATATTAAGTATGCATATATTATTTGATCAGTCTCACACCTGATAAATTGATTTTATTCCGTTTTACTTTCTTTGTGTGTCATGATATCTGATGATTTTGTCAGGATATTATACAGTTTTAAATAACATTTGTAAGAACAGTGTCTTATAAACTGCAGTGCCATAATTACAGCTCTTATCTTCTTGCTAGAACTCATGGGAAATTTATTTGTATCCATTAGAACAAGCACCAGTAGTTTATCGCGTTCTATAAAATCCTTAAACACTTGCACTTATTTATCTAAATGCCAGAACATCCTTGATCGTTCGAATTACCAATTTTTTCCCCTTCAATATAATAATTCCCACACAAACACTAACGCATTTTATGACATAAACACTACTCACTGAAATTTTTTTAATGACGATATCATGTGGCTTCTCTTTAAAAAAAAAAAAAATGGGTACCAGCAGAGCGGATGCCAAGAAGTAAAAAACTACTGGTACATCCACAAACAGGAATAAAATAAAAAATATATCCAGCTAATCTATCTTGCTTACGTGTATGTTTTTGGAGATCTCCTAACGGTGAACAAATGGTCCACTCGAGACGCTTTTTCCCTCCCCTTCTTCTTGTTGTTGAGGAGTGTTTGTTTACAAAATTGCAAAGAAAAACCAACATCTGTGTCCTTCCAATTCCCATACCAGGAGGCCGATGTCTTGGGTTGCTTCTAAAAGACATCAACCAGGACACACTTAAAAAAAAGAAAAGAAAAAAAAAAAAAAAGGTAGATAAATTGCCCAGTCTCTGACATCGAGATAAAATTTTAAACAATCAACAGGGACGCTGTGTGCGGCCAGAGTTTTGTACAAACTGTGTCTCGTGTCATGGACACACACCAAACAAATCAGTCACTGACACACAAAGCTACGATTCAATTTCCTGGAAAGAAAAATCGATCTCACACCCTATTTTCTAAGAGACTTATCAGTTTTCTTTTTCAATTATGGGGAAAACACGGAGTCGCTTATTTTCCAAGAGCTACTTACTCTTTTAAGGTCGGCCAACTGTTGTCAAATTAACCCAAATGCTATTGCTATTAGAGGATTTCAGAATTTTGACAGCTTAAAATTATAATTAATTACAATTGACTTTATAACCGAAATTAATAACCGTATTTTGCTACAACATAATTTCAAAGCGGTTATTTCATTAATTGTGAATTTACAGTTTTAGGAACCGAATTTCTTTGACGAGATTTCTCTGAATAAATAACTAGGACTCAGAATTTTTTTTTTCCCTAAAGAATAAAGTCAGAAATTGTGTTCAAAGAATGTGAGGAAAGCCGATTAATGATTATGTGTTAAATAAAAACATCCGCTGAAAAGACGGGTTGGAATGAAAGGATATTTTCTAGACCTTTTCAAGTGAGGCGATGCTACTCATTGAGAAAGGATTTTCACACGACCACAGGAGAAATTTCGTAACTGCCAATCAACTACGAATATTTCTTTGCAGACGTTTACGGATGTCACCTGAAATATATTCGCTGAATTTCAAACCATTCCCAGTTTCTAGTCTCAAAAAGCAATTTGAAGAGCACCAACGTTGATGATTGCACATAACTAATTCGCATCCACTTATGGACTTTGTATGACAATACGAAGTTACCGACTGCAGCCTATTATTATTGATCTAACTCTTAAAAAAATCGCTGTTGTTTCATTTCGTAATCTAAGCATAGTTTTAAGCATTAAGCGATTTCATTTGGGATGGAGATCAAGATCGAAACGCGCGCGCGCGCGCGTGTGTGTGTGTGTGTTATGTACGATGCCACGCACACTGAATGAGCACGATGATTTTTATTTAGTTATTTAACAGCCCACATTCCATAACTGTAATTAAAAACCGTTCAACATGTTCCCCCCTCCTCTAAAAAAAAAAAAGAAAAAAAATTCTCTTGACGTGCAACTTCTTTCTCTTAACTTTTCAGCGATCGAACTGTTCATAGGCATACACGGAAAAATGATACCGCAAGTAAAACTTGTTTGATCGCTTGTTCACCCACAAGATGAATGCGATCTCACTGACTTTACCTAACCTGTTTCTCAACGAAAATCCAACTTAATGTTTTTCCTCTAGAACTGTTTCTATAGCAACGAAATATACGTTCTTCTTCTGCTACGGCTGCTGACGGTTTTTACTTGTAACCAGAAGCTAGAATTTCACTCGGGTCCACATCTGTTCTAAGGTAAGCTTGTCTGTCTGCGAAAAAGAAAAAAAAGAAAAAAGAAAATAGGAGCAAACAGATCTGCTGATTTAAAAAAAGGGAAAGCAGAAAAAAACTTGAAAAATCTGAAAGACATTCAAAGCAATGAAAAATCTCTTTCAGAATCTTTTTGCTCACTTCAAATTGCTTTTTCAGACTAGAAATTGGGTGGTTTGAAATTCAGCGAATATATTTCAAGTGACATCCGTAAGCTGAACTAGGCTGCTATTTTAAGACTTGAACGGCACGATGAATTTAAAAAAAGAATAATTATAGTCTACCACTTTTAAAAACAGTATGTCTGAAGAGTACAAAAAAAATTGTCAAATTTAAAATATTTCGTTAAAGACGAGAACTGGAACTGCTAATTCTTTTTGTACTAATTCTATGTGTTTATTATTTTTTACTAAAAAATAATAAACGATTGTTGTATTAACTTCTGGGAGCAAATATCCTTCAAATAAGCATCTTTCAGTTGAACAAATACTGTACCGGTTGAATACACTGTCATTCGTGGAACCCAAGTGGATGCGACATTCTTCATGAAGATTAAATACCGAAGAACTTCTTGGAATTTCGAAGACTCTTCTACTGCATTCTTGAAACATACGAACACTAAATGCCTCAGTAAGCTGTTTTTACATGCAAATATCTGAAAGGCAGGGGTGGGAAGAATATTGAACTCTGCTTATCTATTTGCAGCTTAAAATTGCTTTGCTTCAGACTTTGCCAGAAATTACAAATGGGACTTTAGACTCCAAGGAATACATTCCTTGGAGACTGTACAAACGCATCAGATGCCAAGTATCACTGGATTATACCAAAAGCAGATAACCGTATCTTTGTTGGCATCAGTGAAAACTAGTTCTTGATTAGTCAAAAAATACTTTGGATTTGCGAACAAAAAATTTGAGCGCTACTTGATCAGTGCCCGGGTAATTTTCTCTATGTGGAACGTTTGTATTGTTTTTGATATTACTTAATGGACCGTTAAATCAGAAGCAATTTTTCACCGAGGAAGACCGCTCACTGACAACCAGCACAATAACCTGTTTCCTTTTCATTTAAGTACCTAAAAGTCGAAGAATATCTACACCATTTACAGTTAAAAAAAAGTGACGAAAGAAAGGATCATCACTGGTTGATATTTTAGACAATATCTGAAAAAAAAAAAAGTGTGTGTGTGCTTTGATATGAAGAAGATATTTAAATTATACATTTTTGGTCGTTTTATAATAGAAATACAATTTTATTAATACAGACCAGTTTACAATAAAAACATTTATTCAAACCTACCAGTTTCGCCAGCAAATTGTCTGGCTTTTTCAAGGCATTACGGAGATATGAAAGTTAGTAAATGCAAATTAAAAGGAACATAAAAAACGTTGTAAACCAAACTAGTAGCTATGGTTACACGTTTCGCGTGACAAAGATGACTTATTGTTCTTATTTTAAAAATATCTTATGAAGAAGATATGTTAAACTCTGATAAGCCTGTAGCAATATTACTAAAAGTATTCTTTAATATAGTTAAACTTTCTTATTTAGATTTTTATAGACAAATTCTAAAAGCCATAGAAGGAGGGACTCGCATCTGTGCTAGTTAATAATTTGAATTTTAAAAAAAATATATTATGTACACCTTTGTTTTAGTTTTCGATAAAATGAGGCCCTTCATCATCGCAGCCAATCTGTAAACTTGTATCACACTTGATGATGCAACAA
This sequence comes from Typopeltis vanoorti, assembly GCF_054136105.1. Classification (NCBI taxonomy): domain Eukaryota; kingdom Metazoa; phylum Arthropoda; class Arachnida; order Uropygi; family Thelyphonidae; genus Typopeltis; species Typopeltis vanoorti. The sequence continues at coordinate 73,871,763 of NC_143567.1, read as the reverse complement.
TATCAATTAGGGAGCAGTTAACAAAACAACTCTGACAAACTCCAACCGTTTTAATTCTGGAGCTGTTTACAGTTTGCGTCTTAGTCCTTAAAAACGATAAATAATTAATGATCGTCACTGTTGGAATTCGTTGCTACATAGATCGAAATGGAGAGAGGCGGGGCGCTACAAGAATCGCTATTTTAGAAATAAACGATTTTCCACTTCACGAGTGATTAATCCATTACCGAGACGCTCACCCTAATGATGCATTCCTTGGACTGATTAATTAAAGGAACCAATTAATACTATTAATGAAACTCCTAATACTAACACAATCGCATTACTTCGTATTCCCACGATGTCACTTGTCGTGAGTATTCAAATCAACACTTGGATGAGGAAATTTAAAAACATCCAAAAGGAAATTTTATACAACTGCAACCAGAGGACGAGTCTTAACTCTTCTTTCTAGTATCCAATTTTTTATTATTATTAAATATGCCCACTTCTTATGTTAACTACATATGTTAATATTAACTCGAGGCGACAGTCGAAATCATGAGAATGTTACGAGACTCAATAAGGCAATCCAACAAACATAAAAGGCACCGATTCTTATGCTTAATATTTGATTGCGAACATTAGAATTCCATTCCCATTAATACGAGAACATTCAGTTACTGCATCCGTACAAGAAACCACAGCTCAACACGTGATTTGGCAGAATGGGCCCATTTTATTTGCCATCAGGTTTGTCATAAAAAAAGTAGACCATGAAATGTTCAAATGATTCCGAAGAAAGACGAGAAATAGCGTAGCATCTTCAAGATAGCTCATGAGGATACCATATTACCTGAAAAGACAAACCACATCCTTTCTCTACGTTCCACAATATTGACACAACAATTTTTAATATTCAAGTGAGCAGCATCACAGGTGGCAGTTGGACGTCAGAGTGTCACCTTCACAGAGCACTGCATACGGAAAGGTACAAATAAAAGCATAAAACAGCATTGGTGTAGACGTGATTTCGTCTCAAGTATCATTAGTTTAGTTAGTGTTTGAAAAGGGAAACCGGGATAACCAACGTACGTTTCTGACAGGTTATTCCATAAAACATCACTTCAAAATCCATCACCACCCCCTTAGAATTAACTGTCAATAAAACCCTTGGGGGTGGAGGGGTGAAATACGCAAATGATAAATCCTCTTTAAAACGCACGGCGGAATCATGCAGCTGTTCGGCTGGCAGGATTCCACACGATCCGCCAAGTTATCACATATGCAAAGCAATCTTTGGCGTGTAACTTTGTCTTAACTCCTGTCACTTAAGCTCACAGAAAAGAAAACTATCGTTAATTACCTACGTCTGGAAGATTTGGCCCCAATTGCGGTATTAAACAGATGCTAATTAAAGGTTGTCAGCACATTCCCTATACTAATAGATGGAAGGTGGACATTTGCCCCATAGAAAAAAAAAATAAAGAAAGAAAGAAATAGTTCCGCTTAGAACCCACAACTTAAGAAAGACATCCCCCGAACCACTAAAGGTGGCTACAGGACAGCAACCCCTCATTAGTGGTGCTTTAACCCCCCCGGTATAAAAGTCACCTGAGCGTGTCAACAAAGCTGCCTCGGATAGAAACATAAAACGGATATCGTAAATCAAGTCACAGTGACACTCTAAAAGGACACACACAAGTGACACAGGGCACCTCCTGCTAACTAAATTGATGGTTGCCAGTAGGAGATAGAGAGATGAAAAATAGCTCTCAACTCGTATGGGGAAACAACAAGTAGGCCTAGGATTACAAGGAGGCCTGGGCGTTCCAATTTTTCCCGTCTAAAACAGATACAAAGATAGCATTTCAGGTTACAATATGACAACATAAATTCGGATAATTATTAGCATTTATATCTTGTTTCTATATTATTCTCAATAAAATTTGAATTTTTTTTTCTTGTAATTATGACGAAAGAAAAACAAAGAAATCATTTAGAGCCATAACAAACGAAGCAAAATTATATTCGATTAATTTTCGATGATTTTTTTAGTCTAAATTTATCATAGATTTGGTTTAAACATGATAGTACATTCACTTTAAAATTTCATATAAAATGATTACAAAAGATATATTAGTGTGGGAAGGAAAGATTTTTTTTTACTTATAAAAAAACGTTGAAAAAATGCTGAGAAATACAAAATAATGTTTTCTTTAATAAAATATAAACTTACGTATACGCATTTTCAAACAGATAAAATAACGTTTGTGTTAGGAAGTTTTAACAGAGGTCCTGGTTCGTTTATGAGCTAATTAGTATAATTGAAATAACTAAAAAAAAAAGCTTTTAAAATGTTTCGTTTTATATCAAAACTTAAATTACGAAACACTTTCATTTTAAAGTTTTACGAATCTTAAAGTATAAAAATTCTTTCTTATTTAAGGAAGGATTCGTATTAATTTCGAAATAACTAATGCCATATGAAGACTTGTGAAGCTCGTTCTCAACTCCTTAATTACGTTTACACTTGGTCTCCGAAGAGAACCAATAATATCAAGTGACCATGCCACGTTAGGTCAATTGAACGCTTAGTCAAAGCCCTAACAAGCGGAGACAAATACGGACTTCAGATGCTTTTTTAAAGACACCTCCGAATCTTTTGAAGTAACCCTGAGCCAAGACTGTGTGACGCTTCCTGAAGAAAAGGGGAAGATAATGTTACAATATTTGTAACAAAAATGTTGAGGGGAGAAGGGGGGAGGAAACGCTAAAATATGCTTCTGTTTTATCTGTTCTATTTCCCTCAGTCATGAGGCTGGTGGGTTGTATGCTACCATACTAGGGAGATGACTGTGAGCAAGGGGGTTTCCCGTTGCCTTCCTTGCCTAGTATATTTATGACTGTAGTCGTGTGTGTTCACGGGACCGGTTTGCCTGTTTTGAAGGATGAAAAACCCGAGTTTCCGGGAGAAAAACTCTCCACCTCCGTATGAGACCGGTTAATTAACTCACCTTTACTCGAAAGAGACCAGATAAAGGTTTCTCACGTCACAGACGGGAATCGAACCCAGGTCTTTCCGACCAAAGGGCTACGGAGGCTCCAAAAAATATGCCATGAAACAGAAAAAACAAGAACAAACTAATCTGGCTTCCTGTACAGGCATTTACCTAATATGAACCTTTCTGACAGCGCGCCACAAACATCGCTAGTTGCAAGAAGAGATCAAGAAGGGTGTTAATTATTGCTCTTGAGAAAAATAAAGATTTTTTTTTTTTTTTAATTATGTGTTAAAACTAAGGTAGCCTTTACAGTATAATGCATTCGTTGGAGCAGTGTTTAAAAGCTGTAACTGATTATTTACAATTCTTTATTTTGATATCTTCAATTATAAGTTTCATAATTTTATTTAATAACTATTGCTAAAAGGAGACCGGCGATCACCAAACTTCGTGAGTCATGTCATCCATTAACTCAAGCTACGTAAATATTTGCGTAATATTGTTTAATGTACAATGAGCCAATTTCCGGTAACAAACGCCTTGGAAAAAAAAAGAAAAAAGAAAAAACGATTATTAATTATATGTTTTCGACAACAGAGAAAGAAAATATATAAATCGATTACAATGTGCTAGAACTTATTGCTAACATAAGCAGCATGACGGCACATTCATCTTAGTCGATAAATTAAATTATTTCATTAAAAGGAGACAAATTATTAAATAAAAAATAATATATTCAAAACCAGTATTACTAATTTTATTATGAAATAATATATTTAGTCATATATTATGGACATAAGATAAAATGTTTTTTTGTGTGTGAAGTTCTTGGAGAAAGGATTATCTTTTTTCTTATGTAATTCTTGAGGGAGATTTATTATATGACAAAACTGCAACAAAGGGGTGGGAGAGGTGTCTAAAAATCCGGAAAATAGCGCTGTATGATTTATGGAAGGGCTAAATATATATATATATATATATATTTTTTTTTTTTTTAAAGACAAAATTAAAATTAATGCAAAATTAAGCCTTTCAGGGTGGCATTACTTTTTTTTTTTTTTTTGTATTCGCATATATATTTCAACTAACTCTGCAATGATGGTTATTCTCTCTCTCTCTCTCTCTCTCTCCCATTTTTTTAACAAAAGAAAGAGAGAAAGACAAACAGTCGTAAGGAAAACGTTGAAGATTGGATAAAGAAAGAAGATAAGTAAGACAGATTTCACAGCTTAAGCTTGACATTTGCGAAAGTCATTTAGGTAAACATAAAAGAGAAGGGGGGGGGGGGTTCGTATCCTTAAAACCCACGGCTTTCAAAACTCGTGCTTCAAACGATTATCGATCGGTCAGCCATGCAACGCGGCAACTGTAGTAGGTGGGGGAGGGGAGAGAGGGGAGAACTGCAGGATGTCGCCGAACCAAATTTAAAATAAACATACATCAGCTACCCGGATGTTCAGTTGTCACTCGGATAGATCCTACCGATTGCATCTCATGAACCCACACTTCCCCTCGGCTGCAGAATACACTCTAACGTATATTCAACTAGTCGCACGAACTCTTAAGATCACGGCTTGGAAAAGAGCTAGTGCCGTAAGATCAGTTAATCGTGTTCGCTGGGCATGCGTATATTTATAACTACTGCGAGAAAGATTAAAATAACGTGGAGCAAAGTTCGAACTGCTTTTTTACTAGTAAATGAAGCCCTTTATCCATTTATTACGAAAAACGAATATGGCTGAAACGTGCAGGTCAATCAATGCCTTTCTCAGACCGAAGTCGCTACGGAAAAAAAAAAAAAAGTCAACATTTTCTCCACACATAGAAACAAACAGGTCGATCAGTTCTCCAATAGACATTGGCATCCCCCCCCCTCCTTTCCAAAGTTTTAAATGATTGTTTTCCAATTACCTTCTGCAGAATGTATTTCCTAAAATCTGGTTTCGGTGAACTCAAGTAAATGTGTTTTTGGATTCCTATATTGGATATCTAATTAAATCTTAGGAGACGGGGAAGTAAGAGGAATGCGTTTTGTCGCTATTCCCCCCCCGTTATGACCCCCCCCCCTCTCCGTTAGTGAGCGTCGGTTTGGAACTTGACAAAGTACTGGTCTCATTAAATCAAGACTAGTTGTGTTCTTTACAACCCTTGGACTGATTAAATTAGACCAGGAAATCCCCACCAGAACAAAAACTTAATGATGTTCTATCACGAGATTAACGTAATTACTAGTTTTTGCGCTTTTCTTCAAAATTATAAACGGGAACTCTAAAATGTTCGCATTATAAAATTAAAAAGTACATACTAACACCCAAAACCCACGCCAGATACGTCTAGATCTTTTTAATTAACTTCCTTGATAATTAACTCACTTCATCATCTTTCTTTTGTCCCCTTACTGGGAAATAAATAACGTAAAAACGCTAATTATACCTCTATGAATGTGCTAAGATAAAGAGCATTATTCTAATATAACGTAGTCTATGCTTTGATAATGGTTGCCCCGGGTTACCAGCTACAATAATGGTTGCACGAGTTCCGCGCGCAAAGTTATCATTAAAACAGTTTTGTGTCTTCATATTTACATCCTAGTTTATAGCTAAGTTTACTTGCTTATATAAAAGGTATCAATAACAACACGCGTATCGGCATGTGTTATCAGAATTTTTCCCCCTTTCAGATTTACTATACTTACAACATCATTTTAATCCAGCTGTTTATTGTAACTATTTGTTGAGTTTCTATTATTAGCAAGAATAGAAGAGATTGGACATTTTGAATTTTGCCTTCTTTTTGTTAACCAAGCACATTCATCCACCTTATATATGAACGAGTATTATCCCAAAGTATTTTCTCCTCTATTACACCAATAACCTGAGGTAGATGAGTCACTGCGATCTCCATCATCTGCTGCACTGTAACCAGCGAGCTTCAGGGACTTCACATCAACGCTAGAAGCACCTGATATTGCTTCTGCCGGAAAGGAGTAGCTGTATTGATGTTTAACACACTATTGTAACGTCAACGAAGGCTAAAAGGGTTAGCGTAAGATGCGAAGTTGTACTAGCATTACAAGATGCCCTGGGGAGAGGATTGTAATTTTTGTAGGAAGGGCTATATTACGAGATGGAAGGGCGCAATCATTCCACTCTAGAGAATCCCCTGAGGAGTGGAATGGTTTTTATTTTATTTTTTATTTTTTTTATTTTAAATAGGACTTCTACATCAGCGAAAGAACAAAGCTCTGGAAGTAATGTTTTGATTACATTACACCATCATATCCGAGTTTGTTAGTTTTTATTTTTACAAAATTTGAATATTACTACAGAAGAATAAACTGTCTACTGAAAGGCAATCCCCCTAAATTCGCCCTTTAACATAGATGAACCATCATCATCATCAAATTCCTGACATGTATCCCCCCCCCAAGGGTTTACAGGATACTACAATAGTTACAACATGAAAAGCTTAGGACTACCTCAATCCACATCGATCTTGGTCTACCTATGAATCTTTTTGCTGCTATCGTAGCATCAAATACCCGTTTTGATAACCATTCCTCACCCATTCTATTAGAGTGGCCATACCACCTTGGATTAACTCTGCTTACGCATTCTTGAATGCTAACAATGGTAAGTTTCTTCCTAATATCCTCGTTTTTAATATGATATTGCCATTGATGCCATCTCTTCACCCGTTTACTTTTTCTCAGAGTGATCTCCAGTCTTTAATCAAGGGTTTTATTTCTAACCCAGCACTCAGATCCATAAGTTAAAGTTGATAACACTTTCTTGTAAACAGCTAATTTAGTATTTTGACTAATTTCTTTTTATTCCACAGAAATTTATTCAGTTAACTTCCTACCCTACCTGCTTTGTTTACTCTATTATCTATTTCATTTGCCATCTTCACTAAAAACTGTGACTAAATTGAAATATCTTACTTGTTCCATAGGTTTCACATTTTGGCTGCAGCTGACGTTTTCAATATTCCCGCCTATTTTCAGAGTTTTGGTCTTTTTATTGTTGATTTTTATACCAAATTTGTTACAGTAGTTTGCAATTTAGTTAAGGGATCCAGTAGATTTGTACTGCATTTATTTAAGAGTATAACATCAAACATCATGTGCATAAAGTAAGCAACTAAGATGAACATCTACAATGGTTTAATGCCACTTTCTTTCATAATGCGATCTGTATAGCGAATAAAACTGGAGATGTGTGAATTCTGGTCTTACACTTGATTTACGTCAAATGTAGTTGTTTCAATTCTAACTGCTGACCAAATTCAACTATGGACTTATGTATTACGTGATATTATTTCGCGATATAACATGTGAATACAGACAGTATTTACTTACTTCAACTCACACACATCTATTAAAATATTCTTAAAGTTATAAATAGCATATTATGAAAAAAAAATTAAAAATTGTCTATAATAATAGTATATTTCTTCTTATATAATACACTTTCGTTTAGTGCAAACAAACAAATGAAATGAAAATAAAATACTTTCTGTTCATGCAATATTTGCCTAACCGCATCCAAAGAAACAATGTCATCAATTTATTTTTTTTTATTGATAATTTTTACTTTTATAAACTTTTTTTGCACTATAATTTTCAGTATAGAGTTAACCGTGAATTAAGACTGTTTATATAAGTCCAGTCAATCCCGAATGCACTTTTAACATCCAAAATACGACCTCCCCATTCAACGAATTGGAGGCATCTGGTCTGTTGCAGTGCTCACTGTCCAACCACTTAAACACTTCACGCAGCATACTCCCGAATACAATCAAAAGAGGGTCATATCCTTTTCACTTTCTCTACAAGTCCGTTATTACTAATTTTTTTTTTTTTTCCCCACCGTCTCATCAATCGATCTCTCGTGCATCTCTATAGCAACCACAAAGCTCATCGATTCTTTGCACTCCGCAGTTAATTACATTAAATATTGCGTCTAGGACGGCGCTTTTCTTCATCGGAGGGGCTGAAAAGCTCGTGACAACCCTCTTATCCGCATCACTAACCCGACGCAAGTTGCAAGAACGTTCGCCAAAAGCCTTAACGCATGACGACACAGGTGCTACTAATTAACCCTAATCCGCGGAGTCGGACACTTTCTTAATTAAGCAATATTGACTTTAAACCAAACTTGGGTCTTTCTATGAGGCCCTCGGAGGCGAGAAAACGGCCGAGATTACTGCGACCTAATGATACGTGAACGAAATTACGGCTGAGCCACTTTTGTTTTTCCCCTTCTTGTTATTATTTCTTTCTCTAAGAATACTTAACTGTTTTAATATATAAAGAAGTGGTCTTACGGTTGATTTCGTAAAGAATGGTTTGAAAAACGCCTTTTTCTCCGAGTGTAAATAATAATAAAAAAAACTCGCTAATTAATGTCTATTTAAAAACTGCACGAACAACATAAACGACTGCACAGAAAACACTTAAGAATTTTAAGAAGTGGTTGTCCAAGTGTGTTTCGAACATTACCTTCTGTTTATACTCTCTCTCTCTCTCTCCTCTTTTTTGTAATATTTCAGACAAATCTTTCTTAATATGTAAAGACTCTAGAAATAATCAAGGAACAAGCAAAAATTAATTTAGCATTGTAAGAAAATAAAAGAAATGAATTCCCGAAGCTAGCAAGAATTAAAAAAAGAAAAAAAAATTAATTATAATGCTGAAATAATAAAACTGCGCACATAATTTTTTTTTACTAGTTAATATAAAAGCAACATTTTATCTATTGTTATGTAGCATACACTCAAATAAACATTTAAATAACAGCCGAAAGTATTTGATCTGGCGGGGGGGGAGGGGGCTTAAATTGCTATTTGAGTGCAGGGAAATTGGACTGTTGTAACGATTTTAGCAGCAGCTGCCCGAGGTTAAAAACCACATAAGGAAGTCGCTTTTTTTTTTTTGTATGGAAGAGGGAGTTTTGTTTCTTTTTTAGTAAATCATCATCATCATCATCACAAACCATGGGCTCACTGCCCGTCGGTGTCCAAAGCCTCCTTCACTATCTTCTTCCACCTTTCTTTGTCCAGTGCAGTTTCTGTACACGCATTCCACACCAGTCCTTTATGTGTGTATTTTGTAGTTCTCTTTCGCATTCTTCAATAATAATAATGTCATCCGCAACTCTCAGATTGTTAATTCTCATCCCATGTACTGATATTCCTTTTGCATCTTCCTTCATTTCATCCATTGCTCTTTCTAGATGTGCGATGAAAATGCTTGGTGATGAAAATTTACAAATACCAGATACTAATCATACATGATTTTCTTAGAGCTTATTCAGTTGCTTCAACCGCGTATAATGCATTCAATTCTAGAATTTCCGCACAAGAGAACTGTTGCTATTTTAAGATCTATTATTATCATAGAAACAACAACAACAACTAGTTGGCCTGGTTGGCCGAGTGGTTAGCGTATCCGCTCTCCAGCCAGAAGGCTGCGGGTCCGAATTCCGCCGTGGGCATGGATGTTTGCGATTGCCTGTGAAAATACTAGTGGTGGTGGCCAGTAGATGGCGTTGGTGTAGATGATGCGGTTCGCTGTAGTTGGTGGATTTGAATGGTAGAGAGAGTTGTAGAGTAGTTGCTCTCCCTCGATGAGTCTTTGGACTCCTTGGAGGTGTCACGTAATCATCATAATAAAATAGGTATCTATTGTTACCAATGGGAACTGAGGTAAGGATTTATTAGAGGTTTTTTTTTTAAGGTAATGGACTTTATTTCCTACTGTTATCTGCCAATATAATATCGACTTATAACAAAAATTCAATACAATGAAAATATTCGCCTAAATGACAAAAAGTCATTTTGATGTACTGAAAGATGCATAAGCAAATCATATTATTACGTGACAACTCCAAGGAGCCCAAGGACTAAAACAAGATAAAAATAAATAAATATCTGTCGGTCCTTCCCTACTAAAACTAAAGTTTAGATTCACAACTGTCCAGAAAGCAAAGCTACTGGACAATCTAAGAAATGAACTACCAGAAAGAAACTCTTCTTACTCAGTGGTAGGATCTCTCAATTGTATTCCTTTTGTCTGTTTGTGTGCATGTTATTCGTTGGCTCTGGTTGGACGGACTGCGTTGAAATTTAGAATCCTTACAAAACTGTGCCATACTCACTCACTTTTCGATTCAAATCAGACCAATTTCATGGACAAACTTTAGCAAAACATTTCGGAATTATATAAAGCAGTACAGTAACTACTCTGGACAGACAAAAATTAACGAATTTTGACTGCAATCTTCCAAACTTTGTCGCGTTGTCTAAATTTTGATTTCAATGGCCATTCGATAGTGCTAATGAATTCTTTCTGGCATCGTTTAAGTTCTAATCTTATAGGAGTGCGACACTCCTTTTCGTAGCTTCCTTAAGGGACTTCTTCAACCCTTTTTGCTACCATCATATCAAATACCGTACTTTTCTAACTGGCTCCTCTATACATTCAGGAGGTCTTTCAAATACTCCAATTTCTCCTTATTGTTTTTCTCGCCTGTTGTGTTGTCAATTTTATCTTTCACTAATTTATATTGCCTCAAGTCATTCTCAACGAAATCCCTTTGTCTCACATTTTCCTCTTCCTTCTTGTTCCGATTATTCTAAATCATTTTCTAACTTTTTAGTTATGACTTACTTTCCACTTTACTTCTTTCTTGTATTCCTTATAGATTTAATACTTGTCCAGTTCATAAAGGCTTCCTTCTTCCCTCCTCATGACATCTTGCTTCCTGATCTTCCTTCCGCTGTCTTCTCATAAACCGCTCCACTCTTTTTCGATAGCCAGTTCCTTAGAATAATAAAAACAAATAAAAAACGCGTTGAGACAAGCTCCTGTGCGAAGTATTTGCATCAAAAAATCTCACTGCTTTCAACTCCGATGCAAATCCTATTCAAAAATCAATCGCTGCACTTACACTCTTGTAATAATATAACGTAAACAGGCTAGCTAAAATACATCTCGTCATTTCTTCTTGCGTGAATTCTTTAAATAATTAATCCTTCTTGTGCTTTTATTATAAAAGGATTTGTTTACTTATAAACCATACCGAGTACACATTAATTATAGCAACTAAACAAATGTTTACAGACGATGGCACTGTGTTAATCATGTGGTCTCTTCAGAAGTCTACCAAGGAAAGATATCATCTCGGCGATTAACAAAGAAATCCAATTATCTCTCTCTCTTTATCATTCCTTCCTATCCTGAAGTTCGAAGAACAAGTACATGACACAGTTCACCTCCCCAATCGTTCTTAAAAACAGAAAGATGTCTTTGGCGAACAACCACTAACTAAATGCGAGTTTTGTTAGCCTTCCAGAATTAAAATTAAAGACGGAGGAAGAAGAAGAAATAGTTCCTAACCACCACTACATCCAAAGAGACTTTCCACCACTCTCATTATCGGAGAAGAGAAAGAATACCGATACGTCTTTTCCGCAAGGTTGGCACTTTTCCATGAGCGGAATTTTTTTTTTTTCGTCGACATCTGTTTGACCATGAGATTAATTTTTTTTTTTTTTTTTTTCTCTCTCTCTTTTCATTAATACCAGCGATCGTAGATTCCTTTCTGGGCTGGGCAGTTTTTGTCTCTTTGTTCTTCCCTTCTTCGTTAGGGTGTATTGAAAGACTATGACAAAGTACAAGGTACGGTATAATAGTAATGTAACAGGCTGTAAGCAAGAGAAGTGGACACGCGGACAATGATCAATACCCACTGATGTCTTACTCGTTAAACAAGCATCTAAAAAACAGTGAAGACAAATCGTGTTCAAAACACTGAGCTGCGTGAAAACGGGAAAATTGAGTTGAGAGATAAAGTACACTCTTTGCCAGTGGTGTAGCTAGAGATTTTGTCGCCCGGGGCGATCCCTGAGTTTGCCTCCCCCTCTCAATACACACCAAAAATACTACAAAAAGTCAAAACGACGTAGGAAATAAATTAAAAGACTATGTTTATTTTTGAAGTAAAAATTTAATTTCAACAAAAATAACATTCTAAAATGTTATTTTTGTTGCTTTTCTGTTAGCAAAATCGTCGATGACATTGGCGAAGTCTATTTCATAATAATGTAGATTTTATTTAGAAAAACTCCTCTCACAACTAGCAACGCTTACAGCAATTGTGAGGAAAATTCGCTGTAGTATTACAATAGTTGGAAATGAGTTCTCGAGACTGTATTTTAGAATTAACTGCAAAAGTTCAAAAATGTGCGGACCGTCCCCCCCCCCCCCCGCTCATCCCTATGTTCTTTATTCATTATTAAAGCCACCGTTTCGGATTTTAATCGTTTACGAGCGCTTTTAGAGCAGTATTTGGCTAAACCCATTTTGTAGTGGATTAAGTGCATTCCATAAACTAATCCGTTGAAGTTTTCATTTTCCTATCTATCTGTTATGTTTTTTTTTTATATTAATGCTAAGCTTTTCAGTACGTTAATTTGATCGCTAGTTTAATTACTAAACAAAAAAGGGCATTTAAATATACAAACTGTAAAAAAACATCACAAATACAATCGCTTATACAGAACTGTGTGAGTATTGAATACATGCAATGGCCGCGAACTTTTTTTTTTTTTTTTTTTTTTTACACCTGCGCTTTTTAAGTGCAAATTCCTATTACTAAATATACACGTATAAAGACATTACTGAATGGTTATATTTTTCTTTGAGCGATGAACTTAGCGCAAACGTTTATTCAAACCAGTGTCAAGCAGCATGTGCTGCCATCTAGTGTCACGCGAATATATCAACAAAGAACAAAGTTGTATATATATATATACATACACACATACTACTCCTGGGAGCTTGGAACTGCATTTTTTAACACTGATAGAAAGCGGATAAGATTTCATATTTACGTTAAATTAGTTCTTATCCCCTGTAATGGATTTCAGTAATCCAATCCCACCTCCTATAAAACTTTCATCAAATTAGAGTACCCTGGACATTAATAATCCCCCCCCCCCCAAATAAATAAATAAATAAAAATCTGTACTATCTAGTTTCCGATCTGCTATTGTTGCTACAAGCGTTTCAGATATAATGGAGAATCCTTCAACAGCCAACTTCCGCACACTGCCTGAAAGTTTCCTGTTTAATCGGTGCAGGCCAATAAATTGCCACCGGCATTCTGTAAGAAATCTTATGTCGTCCATCGCTGGAAAAGTGCCGTGGAAAGGCTTTGAAAATCTCAGGGTGTTTATCCGGACATTTGATCCAGTGTGGCACAAAGATTTCTTGAAGAACTTCTGCTTACCTTTCTCCCATATTTCGTAACCTGAAATGTAGTTTTCACTCAAGTCACTTTGCCGTGCGAGGGCGGAAGACATTTCTGCATTCTTTATTAATGGCAAAAGTTTTAATTGCTTATTTATTGTATTACGATAAAAAAAAGCTTTTTTTGAATGTTAATTAAAAAAACAAACAAACAAATCCAGTTCAGCGCGCCTAGCGGATTTCACAAAATTAAAGATAGTTTATTGGTCAACAAGCCAAAATATAACTAGGAGGCGTGGCTTAAATAGAGTCTGAGTACCGAATATAACAATGAGTATTGAAAGTGTTTGCGATATTAATGCTATTGAAGTGCGAAATAGCACTATGTTTAATACAAAAGTTTTAGCATTATTTCCTAATACGAAGTGAATTGCATATTAATATACTATTATTATTATTATTAAATGGATATTATCATTCAAGAAAAAGCTAAAAGACAACGGCATTGACAAAATCAAAATTATTTCACAAGTTTTTTACTTTTGAGAAGGCGATAAAACAAATCTTTCGATGCAAAAGAAAATCCGAGAGTGCATTTCGCGTGCACGAGGTATATTAAAAAGTATCAACTGTGATTGTTCTTCCGGCTGTGTTCGGTGACGTATCTGGACACGTTACGACTATGTAAATAACATCACGTGTCATTAGACGGTTTAGCGTTGACTACGTTATCTGAAAATCAATAATGGAAGTGCAATTAAATACTGTGTAAAAATCGATAGGACGCCCACCTAATGGCATTTGACAATGAACCTTCAATTTCAGGGCCACGTTTACACTAAAAAGTGCAGCAACAACCCAAATGATACCATCTTTTTCTTCGACCACAAACCACCATAATTAAGAATTGTGCAGCAGGATGAAAATTGCCACAAAAATTGGCATCCATCGGGGGAGGGGGGGTTGAAATTTTCACTAAGTAAACGCATTTGCACTCGGTGAAGTGTGCTACAATTTTTGACATAGCAAACCTAATCCACACTACGGTGACGCTCTCTGAATACGGCTCTGTGATCCTTCTGAAACGTGGAAAACCTTGAAAAGCAAAAGAATTGATGTAATATGCCGGCCTGACCTAATGGATAGGTCTCCAACCAACAGACTGTGGGTTCGAATCACGATGTGGAGCGAGTGCATCAGGCAGTTAGGAAAAAAAAAATTGTTCATCATTTTAGACAGATGAAACTGGAAACCTGCATGGTAAAAAATGGACGAATGTTTAACTCATTTCTAGAACACCAAAAAATCAAAATTCACACATCGTGAAAGAATATGGTCCTTTATTTATTTTATTTTATATTCAATTTAAAATTATGTAGTCAGCGAGAAATTCTATGAAATGTTTCATGAAGTGACGTAAAACACCGGTATTTCCAACTCTATTTAGGGAAGTTGGGGGAGGGTGAAGGTGAAATTGCTTTGTTTGTGCACGAAGCAATTGCACTTCAGCAAAGGCACATTTAGGAATAGGTTTACTCAAATAAAGATTTTTTTTTTTTTTAAAGATCTTTGTTTCATAGACGCAAGCAGGTTCTGCTTAATCTATCACGCATGAAAGTTTTCGCTGTCAAGAACGAAAGACCTGTTTGTGGGTATGCTCTGCATCCTATTCAAAATATCTTCTGCGTCAAGTCCAATTTAGGCTACAAATACGGACTCCAGTTTTAAGAATAAATATGAACGAGTACTGAGGCTCTAGTGTTACAAATCATTTAACGGATTATATGCAGATTAAAATAACAAAATTAAGTATACATAAAGTGAGACTTAAAATTAAAAACAGTAGTTACCTTTTAGAAGGCAGGATCGACTTTATATCTTGTACTTCTTTTTGGCTTCACCGTATATTTTTTCGAGGATGGACGCCAGCTATTTACTCAAAACTAACTGCTCAGATGCGGATAAAATTAGAAATTAAAAAAAAAACGATAAGGCATTTTTACCGAAAAAATAATAATAATAAGGATCGCTGTAATTCAATTCGCACTCAGAAACTCTGGATGGAATATTATTATTATTACGTGACACCTCCTATTCATACTAAGGTGTATAATGGATATAACTGATGATCTCAACCCCCCCCCCCAAAAAAAAATGAGAGGAGAAATGATGAACTAAAACAAATCAATTTTAGAACTGTATAGTAAAAACATCGTTTCTGTACACAGCATTACAGAGTGAAACTGAACATTGCGATTTGTCAAATTCGTATGTTGTAAGAATGTTTCAAGCACATTTGATGAGACAATTATTACAAGTTGGGGGGGGGGGGGGGAAGGAAAGTTCTCTCAAGCTATTATTCTTATTATTCTCTCTTTTTTCTTTTCTCTTTTTTGTAGATTACCAAAAACTTGGATTTTAATGTAGTATTTTAACCTTTAATGAACTGGCTCTAGGTTTATCTGCTTTTCCAAGCAAAATAAAATAATAATAAAATGAAATAAATAAAAATAAAACATCGATCCTTTTGGTTAACTTCTGTATTTTTTTTACCATTTTTATATTTTTTTATATTTTTATTTTAATATAATTACAACTACAAAATTCCAATATTAAAATTTAGATTTCAAACAATTTTTTTTTTTTTTTTTGATAGAATGCTGCCCTTGTAAATATATCGCACCAAGCATGCCCTTGCTTTTTTTATTTTTATTTTTGATGGTGCATACAATTACAGTCCTCATGCCTTTACTAACAACAAGCTTACTTAAATTTTAGGGATGACTTACTTGTTCTCTGCACACGAGTCAATTACCTCTGTATATATATCCTCTGTATCAATTCTAAAAAATTCCTTTCATTAACTTAAAGGATGTCTAAAGGGGGATGTCTACGACATCCCCCCCCTTTTCCCTTTACCACATAACAACCAACTTCTGCAATCCACATATCTTCAATCTAGTATTATTATTAATAGTAGCAGTAGTACGGGCAACTACAAGGAGTCTTTAGACTCATCGAAGGAGGCCCTAACATCATGTCAAGAATAACTATTCAACATTCACACAGTATCTATCATACTTCCCCTTGAACTCATTTACAGTCATGGCACCCACAACAGTGGAAGCTTATTCCACTCATTCACTCTCCAAGTAAAAAACCTAGCTCTAACACCCTTGCTAACCACACTCTTTCCCAGCTTCCATGGATGGCCCCTACTAATCCCACACCAGTCCTATTCTCAATCATATCACCCCTTTTCCGCCTGTCAACCAATTTCTGCAACCCACAAATCTTCAATCTGTTCTCATGAAGTTCATTCCATAGACCTGCTATCATCTTGGTCACTCGTCTCTGGATCCTCTCCACCTCCTCCCCATCAGGAAGAAACCCTGGCGCCCAAATTTGGGCACAGTAGTCTAGGTGGGGTCTTATCAAGGCTCGATACAGAGGAACAATAACCTGTTTGTCTCTGCTCGTCAAAGTATTTTTCAGCAACCAAACGATTTGATGAGCTGATTTAGCCACTTTTGCGATGTGTCCCCTAAACTTCAACTCCCTATCCACAACACTCCCAAATCCCTGGCCTCGCCAATCTCCCGGAGTAGAGTTCCACCAATGTGGTATACTGCTGCTAATATTTTCACCCCAAAATGCATAACCTTACATTTTGCCACGTTAAATTGACATCGATTCTCCTTAGCTCAGCCCTCCAAACTATCCAAATCATCCTGCAAAATTTCGACATCCTATGCATTCACTATTGCTCTACCCAATTTTGCATCATCAGCAAACAAATGAACAGTTCCTCTCAGATCCTTTCCTATATCGTTAATGAACAAATTAAACAGTAGTGGTCCAAGAACAGAACCTTGCAGCACTCCTGAATAAACCACTCTGATATCTCTCCATTAACCACCCTCCTATCAATTTCATCAACCCTACATATCCATCTCCATATGGTGCAGTTTACTGATTAGAATTTCATGTGGTATCCTGTCAAAAGCCTAAGCAAGGTCCAGTAGGATCACTGTAAATCCATTACCTTTATCCAGTTGTCGTCACTGTGTTATAAAACGTGAGCAACTTGCAGAGGCATGATCTATCCTTCACAAAACCATGCTGTCCCCCATACAGTATCCCATTTTCATCTACCCATTCCTGTATTTTCCTCTTGACTATTTTCTCCAAGACTTTGACAGCGATTCCTGATATGCTGATCAGTCGGTAATTTACAACAGCAGTCTTGGACCTCCTTTATGCAGTACATCTATTTTCCTCTCTTTCCATCCCCTCGGGACTAACCCAGACCCGAGACTCAAATTAAACAAAATGGTCAAAGACACTGACAATTCTTTAGCCGCTTCACGTACGATACGAGCTGGTATACCATCCAATCCCACAGATGTATTGACATTGAAGTTTTGTAATAGACTATTTACTTCCACTTCATTCACCACCATTCCCGTATAAGCGGTTGGTTCCTTCATTCCTGCAATGTCACCACCTGGATGATATACTCTTGCAAAATGCTCGCTCAGTAATTCTCCTATTTCAACTGATTCGGTTACCTCCCTACCATCGGCATTCTTTAAAATCATTCTGCCGTAAACATGTTTTCTTTACTTGCAACATATCGAAAAAACTGTTTGGGATTCTCTTTAGCCTGCATGGCTAATTTTATTTCATAATCCGCTTTTGCTTTTCTTACTACACTTGTTACCCTTCTGGCCTCCGCTTTATACTGTTGATGTGCCTGCAGGTCACCTTTCTCCTTAAATTCCCTCCACAGTTGTTTCTTTTTTTGCAGCTCAAGCTTAATGGTGTTATTCATCCCTTTAACCCCTACTTGATTTACTATTCGGACTTCAGGCATACAGTCAGCCATTGCCTCCTGCAAACACTCCTTAACCACCTCCCATGTACTATCAACATCCAGCCTTTGCAGTTTTACATGCCATGGCACTGAAACAAGCAAACTCCTAAGCTTGTCATACTTACCAGCTCGGTAATTCCACATGTACCCTGTCTTAATCGAAAATTCCACACCTTTAGCCATCTCCCAGGTCAAGACCTTATGCTCACTCTCACCAATTGGTGGCAACGTAGTCATATTCGTTACCAAATTCTCAGATACAGTTACTAGGTCAAGCACTCTCTGACGCTTAGTACTTTCCATTACATGCTGTCGCAGATAGTTATCCCTTAATAACTGCATAAAATCCAATTCCTTCCTCCAATGTGTCCTCTCTCCTCCTTCCAATCAATGTTACCATAGTTGAAATCCTCCATAATAATTACCCTCCTTCCACTGATTGCTTCTATTTGCTTATGCATACTATCTCCATCATCTATTCATCGCCTGGTCTATAGCAGCACCCAATTGTATATTATCATAAAGAATATTTCACAGACCACTCACCATCTTGGTAACTCGCCTCTGGATCCTCTCCACCACTTCC
This sequence comes from Typopeltis vanoorti, assembly GCF_054136105.1. Classification (NCBI taxonomy): domain Eukaryota; kingdom Metazoa; phylum Arthropoda; class Arachnida; order Uropygi; family Thelyphonidae; genus Typopeltis; species Typopeltis vanoorti. The sequence continues at coordinate 73,853,062 of NC_143567.1, read as the reverse complement.
TCATCCCCAAGAAAAACCCAGGTAACCAGATCTGTGCAGTCCATGTCCAGATGGGGCTGTATCAAGCATCCCTAAATTCCTACCTCATTAAAGTCTTGCAGCAAAATGCAAGACTTTAATGACCTTAAAGACTTTAATGACATAACCTTATACTTTGTGACATTAAACTAGCAGCCATTCCTCTTTGCAAAAATTATCAATCTACATACTGTAAATCGTCCTGTAAGATCTTTGAATCGTTCTTATTAACTATTGCTCTACTACTACTACTACCATCCAGTTTCACATCTTCAAGCAAAGAACTGAATATTTCCCTTCAGATAATTTCTTTCTTTCTTCTTTTTTCCCAGATTCCATCAGGAACATCGAGTCTGTAAATGCTTTCCATAGGTTTCTAATCCTTGCTATTGGTCTTAGCTCAGCAAAACTCTTCTCACATTCTATTAAAGTTGATCTCCTCCATGTATTTTTAGGACGGCCACGCTTTCTCTTTCCTTGTGGATTCAATTCGATGGATGCGTGAGAGAATTATTCATGATCTTTCCTAAGTGTACTGTATGTCCATTCAGATAATTTCCGATGTAATTAATGTGCACGCTCAACAGCAGTGGACCAAATACAGAGACCTGCAACACACCATCAGATACACACTTTCTCCTGGACTTCATAAACAGAATAGTTTATGGAGTTTATCTATCCGTTAGCAATCCTTTTACTCACGTAAGCTTCGTATCCAACCCCATTTGCTTCAATTTATGTGACAGAGTTGAGTGTAGTGTCCTGTCAAATGCTTTTGCAAAATCAGGCAGTATCATCGTATAGCCATTCCCCTTATCCAACTCATTTGTCGCTTTTTTTTATAAAAAGTGTGAATATTTGTTTGAATTTTCCTATGAAATTTATTTTGTTTACCTCTGTTATATTTACTTGAAAATTACTCAGTTATTGCAGACGAAATGTTGAATTGAAATATTATTTTCCCTCTCTATTACTGTTGTGGTGCTAATAAACTATAGCAAGTCTTTTATAAACATTTTGTTTCCTTGTTCAAACTGTGATTTAAAATTATGAGATCAATATTTACAATATTTGAACTTTTACATTGATATATAGAGATTAAAAAAAAAAATAGAAATTATTATCGAGGCTAGGCATCATCTAGACTAGGTGGCCAACAGCAGGCACGAGGGCCGCATGCGGCCCGTAACGTGATTTTGTGCGGCTCGCGGCAGGATAAAAACTATATTAAATTATATGTATCAATTTAAGTTGTGTTACATGTAAAAAAAAACAGAAATATGTAATTAAATTTAATTTAACAACTTATATTTGAATCAATCAAGTATTTTATATTGTTCTCCCAGTAGTAAAATGATTTAACAAATATAGTAATTCAATACATATAACTATTGCCTTGAAAAAAAAAGGAGAGTTTATTTTTTATTTAAGTTCTGTCTAAAAGTGTGCGACCCGTGACGCTCCACTCAAAAATTACATAACTTAGTAGGTGGTGTGACTTGACCAGCGTTTCTCAACCTTTCTAAGCCCAAGGACCAGTAAAATGTCTAAAACAATTCTACGGACTACTAAGTTATGTAATTTTTTTAAAAAAAATTATGTGGGGATTACCAATATTTGGAAATCACTGTGCCATTTATAATATAACAAATCTAAAAGCATGTTTTGAATACATATGGAAACATAATTAATTAAATTGGAAGTAAACGATTAAAAGTGTATCATCATTGAACAAAGTTTTAATTTTTATTAAACAAATAAATAATACGATATAATTATGTTACTTCTTACTTTTAATGAGATGGTTAAGCTTTTCGGCCCTTGCAGAGTTGCTGGATATCTGGCTCAATATTGGTCAACTTCAGTCGAAGATCGGCACACACACACACTAAGACGATTTCTGTATTTTGTTTTTATTTGAAGGAGCGATAAAAATCCTCTCTCACAAAGAGTGTTTGTAGAAAACTGCATGACGATTTTCAGTGGTTCTTCAGAAAATTCGGGAAATTCACTTCTCATCGAAGACGAGATCCAAAATCGAGCCAATCCAGGATCACAAAATTGCATTTTAAGTCCGCTGTCACTTGAAAGCTCAATTAAATTAACTATTCTTTTTTTCGATAACGAAAGGTTGTTCTCGTGACTGCAAGCCTGAAATGGATCGCGATCCCCCAGAAATTTCTTATAAAAGTTATTCGGAAAATATGTTTCAAAATTCTGTTTCAGAGTTTTGAGGTGGTCACCAACCCTTTCCAGAAACTCGGAATCAACAAAAATATCATTTTCCACTAAAAAGGATTCCAATGTTGAAAGAGGTGCAACATTGTCTGTCTTTTATATAATTACCATCCAAAACACCAGTTTTTTTTTTTTTTTCTCGAATGCCTTTATTTCGTCTTAGGCATCAAGAACAGTGGAAGAATTTCTCTGAAGGGAGAGGATTCAGTTCATTTAATTTCGAAAAAAATGTCTGAAAGATAGGATCGTGTTGATAACCATGCTTCGTCAACAAGGAGTGATGCAAAATCAGAATTACGTTCATTTACAAACAATAAAACTTCGTGCCTTAATTGAAATGACCTCGTTAGTACTTTGACCCTGGAAATCCAGCGAATTTCAGAATGAAGCAAAAATTGTATATATTCATTGGCCATTTCATCGCAGAGTACGGAAAATAAACTGTTATTTAACGTTCGAGCCTTAATAAAATTAACTAGCTTTACAAAGTTGTATAGCACAGTTTTAAATTCTGGTGGCATTCCTTTGGAGGCTAACGCTTCCTTATGTATGCAAACAATGTATCCAATTCATATCCGGAGCTACTTCCTTGACCTTAGAAACAACCCCACTATGCCTGCCCGTAAGGGCACGAGCTCCATCAGAACAGAAGCCCATACATTTTCTCCACTGGATCCCTTTGTGTATTATGTAATTATTGAGAGTGTGAAATATTTCTTCTCCAGTTGTTCGGGATGACAAAGTTCAACGAAACAGAATATCATCATGAATGTTGTTATCATGGACATATCTTACGTACTATTAACTACGCATCATTTGTAACATCAATAGTCTCATCTATTTGTAACGCATAATAAGGGCTCTTCTTAGCTCTTTCGATTAACTGAGATTCTACGTCACCTGCCATCATTAATTCTGCTACCGACAGTGTCATTTGAAAGAGGAATCAAATCAACATCTTTTAGTCACTTGTTGCCAAACATAGTTTTTACCACATCTTTTATAGCTGGAAGTTGTAAATTTTCCCCGACAGAATGCGGGTTTCCTGTTTTCGCTATGCGCAAACATAAGAAATTTGGGATGCTTCCAGTGCCTTACTATTAATCGAACCCATGGCCGAAACTAAATGTTTCCCATGATTCAATGTCCCTAAGCATCGCTGAAAAAATTCATTTGGCTTATTTTTCGCATCACAATGTTTAGTTTCTAAATGCCGTCGGAGTTTCGCAGGTTTCATGCACTCGTTTGACAACACTTCATAACACAAAACACATTGAGGTTTCTGTTCACTTTCATCTCCACACCAAGTAAACCCAAATTCCAAATATGAACTGTTATATTTCCTACTGTATTTTTAATTTTAATCTACTTGTTTCTTCTAATTTAATAGTATCAGATTTACTCGCAGTTACAACACGTGTATTACAATTAGGGTTAGCATCACCTGTTTCATTTGCTTTGCTTTTCAAAGTCCTAGTTCTAAGCCACTTTTTCATTATTAAAAAAACGTTTCCGAAAAATATATAAATATTGGGGTTAACTCATGACACACTTTGTCCAAGTATCACTTAGCACTTCTGAAGATATACTGAGCCTTGGCTGGAGGAGGAAAACCTTCAACAATAAAAATCAATAAACAACAAGCAATTGGTTGAAATGTGGATAACACGTTTACTTCAAATCTGACAAAACAGCAAGAGAAGGCAGAAGCAATAAAACCATATTATTGTTCACTTCACCCCCTTTTTTTTTACTCGCCATTCTATCGCTACAAATTATTGTAGTGGCAGAATGTTAATAGAATGAACATTCTGCCGCTATTTTTTTTAAAGTATCCATTTTATTTCTATAATTTTTACTTATTTATTCAATTTTAATTTGTTTTGTTTGGATACTTAAAATATATACATATATTTAATTTAAGTCTACCTGAGGACCACCTGTTCCATCGTCGCGGACCACAGGTTGAGAAATACGGAGTTAGACGTTTTATACTCTAGTGCCAGTTTCTGAATAGTTTTAAATAAAATGAGAACTAGAAATAATGATCATATTTATTGTAAAACATCCGCACTTACAATTTTATTTAATATTATATAATTAAATGTTTCTCACGTTCAGTTGAAAGAATGCCCATATAAGGATTCTACTCGCCACAATCGATGAGAATCGAAATCAGGTCTTTCCAATCGAATCCGGACGTAATGTTCCGTTATTCTTTTCGATTGGAACTGTTAGTATATTAATAGTTCCAATCGAAACAAAAGTGTTCAGTCATCATCCAAATTCGAATTTAGTCCTCTTCTACTATCATTGTTAAAATTCAGGAAATTGCTAGTCAGTCGAAAAAAAGAAAGTGAAAACAGTATTTTGGTTTTTTATTTAAAAATATTGCTTACCTAGTGGGAAGGCTAAGCTTGTTTTTGTGCAGCTGGTTTCTTGATCCTGGGAACTGTTGAGGAAAGTGTATATCGAAGAGCATCTTTCACATTTAGTTTATTTCTGAATTTGTTTTTAATTTGAAACAAACTTGAAAACAAAAACTTTAATATTGTCAAGTAATTGAAATGTGGAAAAAAAAAATACAGCTTACAATTGCGAAGTAGTTACATGAAGTTACGAACAGGTTTTTTCATTATTATTTTTTTTTAGGTTTCAGTTATCTAACAATATTTAATTACAGTTAGTTTAATTACAATAACCTATTGAATGTTAATATTAGCGGAAATAGGTTGCCATTCTGTTTCGTGGCAACCTATGTGAAATTTTTCCACGACCCAACATTGACACCCTATCAGTTGAAAATCAATGATTTGGAATTAAAAAAAAAAACAAAAAAACTTTTCTATCCACAGATTTTACTCGTATTCTATACACAGATATATTTTGATTACAAATGTGTATTAAACTAGTGGGTATAATACATAGGTAAAAATCATCAAACCTCATTTTAATAATACGAAGTATTTGATTATTAAAATAATTCGCAACAAATAAACTGTACATATTAAAATATTGACATCGTTCAATGTTTTTTAGTCTTTTATTATTATTATTACGTGACACCTCTATGGTGTGCAAGCTGATGTCACGGGATGGGACTCTACACCACAGCCATCTACGGTCCAGTAATGCACCACATAATTCACCACTATCCACACAGTGCACCATTCCTGCCCATTTCACTAAAAGACTGCATGATTCAGTATCAGAATACATCATTCCCTCTCCACTTATAGTACTTTTTTCTGTTAATTACGTGTTCTTGGGAATTGCCTGTATGTGGGATGAAAAACCAATTTCTGGGAGAAAACATCATGCTATTTCCATATGTCAACTAACTCAGCTTCAATTGAAAAAGTACACATGAAGATTCCCCTTGAAGAATTGGCCTCAGCTCTTTTCCAGTCGAAGGAAGATTGAACGATCATTCTTCCAATTAGGCTGCAGAGGCACGTTTTGTTGTAGATTTCAAGTTTATATTTAAAGTGGATTCGATTTATGTGTGCAACAAAATGTAAAAAATAAACTTAACAAATAAATCAGTAAAATAAAATATTTAAAAAAAAAACTTATTTGATAGGCGTCCGCAATCAGTAAGTAGTAAACTATTCGGGGGCTGTCAATGGGCAATATAAAGCCTCTCGTAGTCAAATCATGCCCACCTTCCCGGGGTAACACACTTGAACACCTACACAGCAACATAAACGATGTGCACACTATAGTCATCTAAAGCAGAATTACTATTCTTATCAGGACCATACTTATGAACAGGCGCAGGAGGCGCTAGCTGGGGGCCGCAGAAAAAGAAGGCACAAGTACCGCTACAAGGGCGGTACTTGTGCCTTCGTTAGAACTGACAGACCATGCAAAAGATTTCAAACTCTCGAATCCCCCGTTTGATCTTTGACTCAAAATTTTCATACCAAATCAACTTGCCCTTTTCCTCATTACTGCTCTCCAAACTCCGTTAATCACTCTGATCTCTTCAACTATCTCTCTCTCTCTCTAAAGCTTGACTTTCTAGTTGAAATATCCTAACAGTGAGGTCATCCTTCTTAGAGACTTCAACGTCCACAACTCATTGGCTTCCCTTCTCTAACTTCAAGGTATGCCGAGGTGTTTGCCATTCATAAAGACCCATCAGATCATCCATCTCCTTACCAGAATACTTAACAGCTCCTCCAATTAACACAGTTGATCTCTTCCTAACAAGCTCTACTTCCAAGTATACTGTAGATCTCTTGGTAACTCAGATCACAACCTCATGTCTCTTTTACCAGAACAACGTTCACCCACTAGTTCTGTCTGATATCCTTTGCCACTACAATGTCGCCAACTGGGATGACCTCTGTGACTTCTATTCCACCTTCCCATGGTCTGAATACCCAAACAGAAATCATTTTCAGAGAAATTAAGGCCTTCATCCCTTTTGTAATTAAAATGAAAAGCCAAACGGCTAGTTTTCTGGCAACTTAATAGATATTAAATTAAAGGGATAAAAATCCTATGTTGTTATATAGCCAGTAAGTGAAACTCAAGATCGAGAACTACGATCTATGAGTTTCAATGCTGAAAAACTATCGGCGAAGGCAATTCAAAGCAAAGGTGGAGCAAGCTCCCTCACTATTCTTGATATTCTCTCATAATGTAAAACACAGCTCCTAGGAGATGTAATACTGTCATTACATTATGAGGAGAGGTCACTACCCAGACCGGTTTCAACCTTTTTTCTATCTTCCAGGTCTACCTACTCACTGATGTTTTCAACATCAGTGAGTAGGTAGACCTGGAAGATATCAAAGCTTAGTGAAAAGAACTTACATACCTTCACTATACGAATGCCATAAAGGTGTGCTTCCAGGTCTACCTACTCACTGATGAGACCTCAAAAAAGGTTGAAACCGGTCTGGGTAGTGACCTCTCCTCATAATGTAATGACAGTATTACATCTCCTAGGAGCTGTGTTTTACATTATGAGAGAATATCAAGAATAGTGAGGGAGCTTGCTCCACCTTTGCTTCGAATTGCCTTCGCCGATAGTTTTTCGGCATTGAAACTCATAGATCGTAGTTCTCGATCTCGAGTTTCACTTACTGGCTATATAACAACATAGGATTTTTATCCCTTTAACAGCCTTCATCCCTTATTCCACTTCACATTCACAGCCATCATCCAAGCATTGGTTCTATTAAAAAAAAAAGTCCACATATCACTAATGGCTCAAGACCAAAGCTCCAGATTCTCACTCTGCCTATGCTACAGCTTGCAACAGGCTGTAAAAGAATTATCGCTTAATCCAAATCAGAATTTGAAATAATTAAATGCTGCAAACTCGCCTCCTGCCCAAATGGCAGTTGCTCCTTCTGGTCACCTCCAAGGCCACCGAGCACAACTTTTACCCACTCTGGTTCCCATCACTCTCACATCCTAATGGCACTGTAGTTACCTCACCTAAAGACAAGGCCAACTTACTGACATCACTCTTCTCTTCAAATTCCTGCATTGATGACATGGGCAGTAATGTCCACTTTGCCAAGAACTACTCTTTCCACGAAACTCAGTCTTCTACCAGAAAGAAATCCGAAGAATACTTAATAACCTGAATACAAACAAGGAATCTGGTAGTGATGGTATCCCACTTATTCTGTAAAAACTTGAGTCCCAGAACTAACACCTATTCTGTATCACCTGTTCGATTGGAACTTACTTTACAACATGGAAACTAGTCCGCATGCAGTCCATCCCAAAGAAAGGTGATAAAACTCAACCAATGAACTACTAACAAATTGCATTCTCTCTAAAATTATGGTAATCAATAACCAAGTCTTGAACTGTATAGAGACCTGATGACTAATCAGTAACCAGCAGTATGGATTCCGCCACTCGCGATCTGCAGCTGATTTAGCTTTCGCCACCCACTGGACTCAAGCCATGGAAAATTTGGAGAAACTCACGTGGTTGTTCTCGACATTTCAAACGCATTTGATCATGTGTGGTACAGGAGCCTACTTAACAAACTGCCACCCTATGGTCTGCCTTCTTTACTCTGCAATTGGATTCCCAACTTTTGTTGGTCGCTCACTACACGTCATGGTGGATGGTTTCCTCTTATCAGATTTTCCCACCAATGCAGTATCCCAGAGTTCATTCTTTCACCCACTCTTCCTTTCATATAAATTACCTGTTCTCACTTCTAGGTCTATCATAGCACTGCTGATGACAGTACACTACATTTCTCCTTTTCATTTTTTAAAATTTTTAGTGCTCAATATTTGAATCTTCGCAATCCATCACTACCAATGGCCCGAACTCCGATCTCCTAGGTACATCCCAATAGGGCAAGAACAACCTTGTAGCCTTTAATGCTATGAAAACTTAGTCCCATCAAATCTCTCGCATCCGTCCCACTTGCCATCAACAATACCCAGATATCCAAAGTTGATCAGATTTCACTTCATTGACTGACCTACACCTCCAATCTTTCCTGGCACAAACAAATTTCAACTTTTCTGGCAGCTGCAGAAAAGTTGGTGTACTTTTTCACACAACACACTGCTTCACACTTGCTAACTCTATGCAAATCCCAAATCCGCCCAACCTTGGAATATTGCTCTCATATTTAGGCTGGTGCATCAAAATCCTCTCTAAGATTGCTCGATTCCATCCAGAAGAGGGCAATTCGACTGATTAATTATCCTCTCTCACAGACATTGTTTCTGCCTTGTGCTTCTTCTACAGATACTTTCATGGACAGTGTTCTCTGCTGAATTGGCCACTATTCTTCCTCCAAAATCATTAAAACAAGAATCACTGCTAATCAACACCCTTTTAGTCATCTTGTCTTGAAGCTCACGAAATCAACATTGCTACCGCCTTCATTCCATCTACTTGTTCTTTGCAGCAACTTCCCTCAAAGAATACAACCGTCAGTTGTTTTAACAAAATGTGAACCGATTCCTTCATTCTTTATATCCTCTTGTCCACACATGGCACTAATCTTCATATAGGGCCCTGTAACATTTCGTGTGTGAATCATTATATATATATATATTCTCGATATTTAAAAAATCGACTCGAAGACGATATTTAAAAAAAAAAAAAAAACCTTTAAAATCGCTTATAGTGATGATACCCAACTGCATGTGTAACCTCCTTCCTCCACTTTCAGTTCCCTCACAGAACATTTTTATTTTTATGATTCTTTCAATTATCACGTGCTTTCCCCAAAACTATAATTTTGCGTTAATATTTGTCATACCCTTACACAGTTAGATAGATCTACTTTATTTGTTTTAACGATATCATATTCTGCTTTTTTTCCCTTTCCGTCGCCAGATAATTAATTGGTTAGACCACTAGATAACGAGAAAGTTTATTAGCAGAATCGGCAAGTCGTGCCAAGAGCTCGGCTTGAGAACAACTATTACCCCAGGACAACAGCACATAAAGAAAAGTCTTCGTAGTGAAGAGTTTTAGAAAGACTGCCCCTGGCGGTAAAGATAGTCACTAATGAACGAAGCCAAGTCAATTACAACCTAAGCGAGAGACATGATTGTTCGCCTTCGGAAGGAGGAAAAGAGACATTACTACATGACGTTCGCTATAATTTTTTTTTATCTTTGCATTTTTTTATCTTCTAAAACTATATTACGAAAATTCGCTGTCCTCATTAGCAGAAGGCACCTGCATACTAAAGTGAAATGTGAGGTTTGCCAGATTTTTGCGGTGTTACGTATGCTAATTGTTGCCGTCGGCTAAACATTTACTTGGAAGATCTTTACCTAGCAACCCTTCGGTAATGGATATGGGCACCGAAGAAGCAGAGAAAGTTACGGGAAGCGTTGACATCAGATAATAATAATAATAATAAAAATCAGCTTTCCGCATAAAAAAAAATTAAGTATTTTAACGTTTTATTGTGAGATGTCTAATGGGTTTTACTAGTACATCATATTAATAACCACCACTGCATTAAAAAAAAATAAGTTAATTTTAATGCTTATATAAAAAGTGAAAGCATCTGACAGTCATCTTAATATTCTTAAATTTACGCTGTCTTATATTTCATTTAAACTGTCATAAAAAAGCTCTCTATTAATTAAAAGGAGAGGAAGGAATTAAAATTGCAACTATGAACAGCAGTGTTCTGCTGCCATCTATCGGTAATAAATGGCATAGGAGTATGCCACTTATTTTTATTTTTTTAACTCCGTTTAAGGTAAAACCCTCAAGCTGAATTAATATTAAACAACAGTGAAAGCGAAAGCTTTAACAAATGTCTCTACGTACTCAAAAAATGCTAAATAAATTATGACATAAACTCCAAACACCGCCATATGTTTGTGTGTGTGTGTGTGTGTGCGCGCGCGCGCTGTAGGTAAGAACTCAAGGGTTTAACGATCCTCCTAAAAGTGCTCAATCTTCTTCTTCTACGCGTTATTCCCGCTTCCTATGCAGGGTCCGCGTGTTACTTAGATGCGACTTCTTGTTAGTACTACTCCCAACCGACCCGTCGCCTGGTCTGCCGCTGGGGGGGATATATTTTTGACTGTAGAGGCGTATGTTCACGGGGCCGGTTTGCGGGATGAAAAACGCCAGATAAACTGGCGGAAAAAAACCCTACTGACCGCGCCCAAGACCGGCTAACTTGGCTAGGCCTGAGGAAGCTTTACGAAAACTCTTTTGAAACTTGTGTGTGTGTGGGGGGGGGGGGGGTGGAATATTTAAGACAGCGCCATTACATAACAAATCGTGGTGTGTAACTTTGGCGATCATCTTGTAACATTCGTGAAATCAGCCTGCCTGTACAGGATCGTAAGCAAGACGATCAAACATGCAAACATTTCCCATTTATTATTATTTTCTGCGCACGTGACACGCCATCCTTGAAATTTGAATATACCTGCAAAATATAATTTTTAATGCAGTTTAAAGTATTATTTTTATTGGCTACAAAATTTGACAAACATTGAAATACATCTGGAATTGCCTCCTAAAATCGATGGAAAATCATCAATCGAATATATAAGATGTTCACAGTAATCGAAAACGGTTTATAAGAACCTCAAATCTGATGTACAGTATATACAGTATAATCCATGTAATGATAGATTTCTCTTCGGGATTCAAGACTCACTGACAGTTCTCCTCCTCCACACTAGTTAATTAATCACTGTAGTCTATTTTATATTAATATTATATGCTTATTATAGTGCCTGCATTGCCCTCTGATATTTGCTTTCATAGCCCAACTAGCCAGAACAAACGAATTCTATGCCTTTATCCAGCATTGCGAAGTTGATCGACTTTGGCCTGTGCCAAAGTCGACCAACTGCAGCACTTGCTGAATAAAGTATGATTTATTCTCCTGGAAATTCTTGTTTTTTAATTAGAACCTCAAGAATGTCGACCACAGAAATCACATTATTTGCCTGTCATACTCTGGACGCCATTTATAATCTTGGGTCAGGGGCTAAGGGTGGAGTATGGCGGCCCACCTTCCTTTCTTCAAAAAGTTAGGACTAAACTTTTCCCCTTTGGAGAATAAAAGGCGAATATATTTCTATTTATGTTTATTATGATAAAGATATCTTTTACAATTGGAGAATCCTTATATGCATCCAAATGTAATCCTCTAAGACATATCATAAGCAGATCTGCAAGCAGCTGCAGACAGTCAATGTTGTGTGTTAATTAAATTAAGATTTTGAGAAACTATTTCCTCCAAATTTAACTGCTTTCAAAAATTCTGGATGCGCCTCCTAATGTTATCAGCGAAGATAATGATTTGTAAATTTATGGGACTGCATACTTTTAGTTAAATAAATTACGCGATAACCACAGTAATTAACTTCAATGAAATGAAAGTACAGATATTTCGTACTGAAACTAACAGTACATCATCAGTGTGTAGAAACAAGCAACTTAAAGAAACTGGATTACAAAGCACACACACAGCAGTCGGTGGTTTACCAATTAAAAACTGTTGCTGCATGCTACAAATTAGTGTTAATAAATAATATTATTAAAATATTATTAAACCATTTTTGATAGTTATATAAGATAAGAATCTCCCAAACTTTTGGGAGAGAGAGAGAGAATTGTTCTGATTCATATTTGGCTGATATAAAAGGGCTTCACAACTTTCTTTGAATAGCTGTTCATATTTAAATCTGCATGTCAGTCTGGCTGGCTGAGTGGTTAACGTAGCCACTCTCCAGTCAAAAGGCTGCGGATTTGAATCCCAATGTGGGCATGGATGTTTGTGATTGTCTGTGGAAATAATAGTGGTGGCAGGCGGTAGATGGTGTGTTGGTGGATTGAGTGGTGGAGATAGAGAGATGTAGAGTAGGTGTCCTCCCTCGATGAGTCTTGGACTCCCTGGAGGTGTCATGTAATAATAATCTATGGAGAAGACGAGCTTTATCTCACTGGACATTAGTGTCAATACTATGTTGTTCCAGACCAGACTTCTGAGATTTCATGTATTCGATATAATATTGATGTTCTTTAATTCTTTTTTGTACAGAACGGCCTGTTTGTCCAAAGCTTATATATTAGATTACATTCACACGATGTCTGGTAAATGCAAGCTAATGATAGAGGTGCCAGTTTGTCTTTAGTAGATGGCAACAGATGAAAAATTTTGTTGATTGGAAAATATGTGGGAACGAGATGATGCTTCTTCAAAATTCTACCAATCAGTTCTGAGATGCCAGAAATATAAGGAATTGGAATCCTACGGTCTGTTAAAGAATCTTGAGGTGTTGGAACATAGGAGTCCATTATCTGCTAGAGTTGATTAGGGTTGTAGCCATTAAATTCCATTAACTTTTTGATAGTAAGAAGCTCTTGTTGTAAGCTGGAGGGAGAGGAACACACCTCATGTGCTCTATTAATTAAGGACTTGATAACACCAATTTTTTGAAAGGTGTGATGAGCTGACTTTTGACGGAAAATTCTCCATAGATGCAGATTTAAATATGAATGGCTACTCAAAGAAAGTTGTGAAGCCCTTTTACATTGGCCAAATATGAATCAGAATGATTGTCTCTCTCTCCCAAAAGTTTGGGAGATTCTTATCTTATATAACCATCAAAAATAGTTGATTAATAATATTTTTAATAATATTATTTATTAACACTAATTTCTAGCATGCAGCAACAGATTTTAATTGGTAAACAACAGACTGCTGTATGTACTTTGTAATCCGGTTCCTTTAAGTTGCTTTTCTACACACTGATAATGTACTGTTATTTTTGGTATGAAATATCTATACTTTCATTTCATTAAAGTTAATTACTGTGGTTATCATGTAATTTATTATTTATAATCATGTCACAGGTACATTTAAAGATTATACTTTCAGTAGTATTTATATGCTATATGCTATACATGCTGTGATATGCATAAATGCTATAATTTTTGACATATTCCATGTAGGTCAGAAAAATTTTCCAGTAAAGTGTCTGTAGACAGTAATAGTATGAAATGCAGTTCAATAATTGTTTCAGAACAAGTCTGGAATGTTGCCTCACCTATATCTTCCAATGTTATGATCTGCAAAACATTGCTGTTGTTGATAGAGTATATCCTACAGAACTACCACAGGTGGAAAATATTTGATATTGATCCAAGTCTTCAGATTTTAGTCTGTTTCTTTCAATGTCTCAATAATGTTGATGGACAGTGTACTGTTCATCATCATTACCAACTTCCTGATATGTACTCTCAAGGGAGTGTAAGCCACTATGACCATACTACATGATTAACTTCACATTATTACAGTGTGGGCATAGATAAATGGATAAAAATTAAATTCTTTCATCTATTTGAATGATTAAACAGTTAAAATAATATCAAACCTTTAAATCATGCTTTTATATATTTTATTACATAAAGGGATTCAGTATTCAGCTGTCAAGTGCATTACAGCAGAAACTCATTAATTCTAACTTGGTTAACACAAAATTCTTATTTATACAAAAGTATATAAATCATTCCTTTGCTTAATGGTTGATGGATCTAGATAAACATATTCACTTATTACAACACCAACCAATATATTTATCACAAAGTTTGTTTTTATCTCATTGAAAATAAACTGTTACTGTATTATGGTTAACACTGCTAGTCTGGTTGGCCGAGTGGTTAGCATATCCGCTCTCCAGCCAAAAGGTTGCAGGTTTGAACCCCGCCGTGGGCATGGATGTTTGTGATTATCTGTGAAAATACTAGTGGTGGTGGGCGGTAGATGGCGTTGGTGTAGATGATGATTGTAGTTGCAGTTCGTTGAAGTTGGTTAGTGAATTGAGTGGTGGAGATAGAGAGTTGCATAGTAAGTGTCCTCCCTGGTGGTGCCATGTAATAATAATAATAAATCTTCAGGCATATTGTTAAAGAATCTAAGGAGTTTGTTACGGTGCAGAATTATGATGTTGCTACTACTACCTATAGTAAAAAACACCAAAAGAAATGCTAATCATCAAATGTTTTTTACTACTTGTGATGAAAATGAAGAATAACAATGTCCCAACATTAAGAAAAAAAGGCTTCTAGTAATGTTGCCATTCAAACAATGGTTGTATTTGACAAATACTGTGTAAATCAAACTGGATTCTCTATGTTGAAAGTTTTTTTTACTTAGTTATACTATAAATTAAAGATGCCAATAATTTCTTGAATTCTTTATATTCGATTAATGAAAATGGCAAAATTTTGACATTTTTCGGCAGACTCCATTATTACAAGCTTATCATGCAAAACTTAAAACACAGAATGAAGTTCAAATTTCCTTGAAATTTGAGGCACATCCAGAAAGTAAAGTTCATTCAGAATTTACTGTCAAATAAGATATGAGAGAGGAGCGTGCATATTTGGTTGCATAGTGATGACGCATTAGCTAGCTGTTGACCATTTTGCTTTCATTCCGTTATCGTTTGTTGTCTTCTATGAATAATTGATGAGTGCTGTGATAGAAATCTCATCAGTTGTGAGGTTCGTGGTGCGATATGGTTTTTGTTGGTAGAAAATAACAGTGCTGCAGAAATTCACAGATGACTGTGTAAGGTTTATGGGCCTAATGTAACAGTCAAGTTAAGCAATGGTGTCATTTGTTTAAAGAAGGGCACAACAACGTTCACAATCAAGAACGTAATGGCTGGGTCAAGTATGGTGACAGATGATTTGGTAAAGAGAGAACAAGAATCGTCATTTCACAATTACAGAACTTTGCTTTGAATTCCCAGATGTTTCACACTCAGTCATTCATGAAATTTTGACAGAAAAGCTAAAGTATAAGAAATTGTGTGCCAGATGGGTCCCAAAATGCTGCTCGGTGTGCCTAAATGTCAACAGCAGAATCAGCTCAAAAAATTTTGGAGCATTATGAAATGAACTTTTTTTTTTCTTTCATATCATGACTAGTGACAAAATGTGAATTTCATACAGCAGTGCCATTCATCATCTCCAAAAGCAAAAAAATTCAAACAGGCACCATCAGTCAAAAAAATGATGGCTACTATCTTCTGGAACCAAAAAGGGATCTTTCTTGCTAGTTGATTTTCTTCAGCAGGAAGACACAATTCATTTTCATGTTCACTCTTTCCATCAAATTGTCTAACACCAACACTTGACCAGCCACTGCGCTCTTCATCATGAACAGTGTCACACATTTCTTTAAACAAATGACACCACTGCCTAACCTTCACATATTATGTTAGGCCTGTAAACCTTACACAGTCTGTGAATTTCTGAAGCACTGTTGTTTTCCCACCAACAAAAACTGTATCACACCACAAACCTTGCAATGGTGGGATTTTTTATCACATCACTCGTTATAAATTATTCACAGAAGACAACAAAAGTAAAATGGTCAACAGCTAGCTAATGAGTCACTCTATGCTGCCACATATGCATAACCCTCTCTCATATCTTATTTGATGGCAAATTCTGAATAAATCTTACTTTCTGGATGTGCCTTGTATTAACATATTGATGTATATGATAGATAAAAGTGTTATTCAGCTCATTATAAAAAAAAAAAAAAAGTACTAATTTGTTATGTTATGTTTATAAGTGATATTTTCTGAAAAGTACCTAAATATATATATTTTAAAACTATTTCTAAAGAACATGCACTCTAATAGAAATTAGAGAAACAACTGCTATTTCTGGTAAAAAGTCTGATATTTGGATTCCTTGGCTAGTTCTTCAACTAGCCAAGGAATCCAAATATGTGATTTCTATCTTTTCCTGAATGCAGCATGTAATTCAAGAGAGAATTACAAGGATTATAGGCAAAAAGGAATAACATTAGGAGAATAGAGGTTAGGGTGCTTAAGGGACAAAGCTGTATAACTGAGAGGAGATCTTCACATAGCCTTTAAAGGAATGCAGAGAACCGACCAGGGCTTCTGACCTAATGTCCAATCCTCACCTTCTCGTAGTGCACCCTGTTGGGTTTCTACTTGGATACTGAACGAACGAGGATGGGCTGGCAATTTGGGATTTAGCCAACCAAATTGTATTCTTATTGGTTAAACCAAAATAAAAAATGATGGTACGACATGACAAATTTCATGCCGGCTGGGGCATCGCCCGGTTAAACAAGGCCCCCCCCGTTGTTTTTGCCAGGGAACCAGAGCGAACAGCGAAAAGTCAGCTACTGGAACAAATCTGAAAACAAACCCCAACTCAACATCACCAGAGTTAAAGATCGGTACTATGAACATAAGAAGCCTGAATGGCAAAGAAATGGAGCTAGCTGAGGAATTAGATAAGTACCAGATCGACATAATAGGGGTGACTGAAACAAAAAAGACAAAAACTGGTGAGATCTTTCTGAGCAATAAATACAAAATGTTATATTCAGGCAACGACAATCAAGGAAAAGAAGGAGTAGCCATAGTACTCAACACAAAATACGAGGCTAATCTTCTTGAATGGCAGTCAGTCTCAAGTAGAGTAATGTGGGCAAATACGAGAATGGGGAACTGGACAATAAGACTTATTTGTGCCTATGGTCCCACAGAAGGTTCTACTAAGGTAGAAGTGGAGGAATTTTTTTGATGCTTTAGAAAAAGCAACTGACACAATGAAAAATGAAAAGTTTGTCCTTGTTGGAGATCTAAATAGCAGAGTAGGAAATGATTGTGAGACATACGAAAGTATTTTGGGAAAATTTGGAGAAAAGAGCAAAGCTAATAATAATAGCAAATATCTGTTGGATTTCTGCTCAGGACATGGACTGGTTATTACTAACACCATGTTCCAACATAAAAATGTGCACAAATTCACATGGAGAGAAGAGGCTAGGAATAAGAAAAGTCTCATTGACTATGTTATTGTTGATAGTGATGTTTTCTCCCTGGTGCAGGACACCAGAGTGTACAGAGGATTTGAAATTGGAAGTGATCACTATTTAGTCTTGAGCAGGATAAAATTGAATTTCATATTGAAAAGAATAACATTTCAGAAAGTTTTAAAGCGAATAAAAGTTGAGTAGCTCTCAGATGTGAACTGTAGACTAAAATACAGAAAGATTATTGAAGAAAAATTGAAAGAGTTTGAGAACAGGAATCAAACCTTGGAGATTCAGTGGCAAACGCTGAAGAAAACATTGATTGATTCTGCCAGAGAGGCATGTGGTGAGGTTGTCTGTAAGGATAAAAAAATCAGAACTCCCTGGTGGACACAGGAAGTTAAAGAGGCAGTGAAGGAAAAGAAGAAAGCATATCAAAAGTTCCTGTCAAATAAGTCAGCTTGTGCTCTTAGAGAATATAGAGACAAATGCAAGAATGCTAAACACTGTGTAAGACTAGCTAAACAAAAGTCATGGGAGGACTTTGGCAAGAATACAGAAAATAAATATCAAGAAGGTGGCAAAATATTCTGGAGGTTGTTGAAGAAGCTTAGGAATGGAGGAAAGAGTGCTGTAAAAGGAGTTAGAGATGATAAAGGTTATATGAAAATGGGAGAAAAAGATATCCTTGAAGTATGGAGTAATTACTTTGAAAAACTGCTAAATGAAACAAGCAGTGATGACAGCACAGTGATAAAAAACATTGACCAGGCATGCAGTCAGGAATACATATCCATACTTGAAGTACAAAAAGCCATCAAAGGCTTGAAATGTGGAAAGGCAGCAGGAATAGATGATATTCGACCAGAAATGCTGAAGTATGGTGGTATAAGAGTCTTACAGTGGCTGCACTGCATAGTTCAGAAAGCCTGGACAGAGGGACGAATTCCCGATGATTGGAGTAGAGCTCTCATAGTACCCATATATAAAAAGGGAAATAAAACTGCATGTGAGAATTACAGAGGTATTTCCCTACTGAGTGTTCCTGGCAAGATCTATGCAAGTATACTTGAGAAACGGTTGAGAAGAATTGTGGAAGAAAAGCTTGGTGAAGAACAAGCTGGATTCAGGCGAAATAGAGGCTGTCAGGATCAGATCTTCACTTTACGACAAATAGTGGAGAAAGCATGGGAATATAACAAAGATCTGTATTTAAGTTTTGTCAATTTGGAAAAGGCATATGACAAGGTGCCAAGAGAGAAGCTATTCAATACGCTGTAGTTATATGGTGTCAATGGGGCATTATATCAAGCAATACTTAGTCTTTATTTGAGTTGTAAGTCAGCATTTAGAATTGAAGGAAGTACAGGAAGATGGTTTAATGTTAAATCTGGTGTGAGACAAGGATGTACATTATCTCCTCTGTTATTCATTATCTATATGGATCACATTATGAAGGAAAGTGGTATTAAACATGATATCAAAATTGGAGATATTAATGTCAGCTCTTTGCTTTATGCAGATGATATTATACTTCTAAATAAATCTGCTACAAGTCTGCAAGATTCTCTGACTAAATTGAATAGCTGTTGTAATAGATATGATATGAAGGTCAGCAATAAAAAGACAAAGACAATGAAAATAGGCAGAATCATTGAAAATGTCAACTGTGTTGTGAATGGAGAATCTGTGGAACAAGTAAAACATTTCAGCTATTTAGGCACGATTTTTACTGAAGATGGTAAATTAAATATAGAAATAGACAGCAGAATCAGCAAAGCTGGTATGGTGGGAAGTCAACTGAATAAATTCATATGGAATAAGAGAGAAATTAGTAAGAACACTAAATTAGCTGTATACAAGACAGTGTTCAAACCAGTTTTAACTTATGGATGTGAGAGCTGATTCAGAAGTAAAACACTTGACCAAAGACTAGAGACCACAGATATGAGAGTCCTGAGAAAGATTATGGGCATGAACAGATGGCATCAATGGCAATATCATATTAAAAACGAGGATATTAGGAAAGAACTTGACATTGTCAGCATCCAGGAATGCGTTAGCAGAGCTAATCTCAGGTGGTATGGTCACTTAAACAGAATGGGCGAGGAAAGATTAGCAAAACAAATGTTCACTGCCAGGTTGGCAGCAAAACGACCCAGAGGAAGACCAAGATATAGGTGGATTGATACGGTACAAAGTGCTCTAGACGATAGAAATATAAGATCTGATAATGTTGGAGTCTTGACAAGTAACAGATTGATTTGGAGGAAAATTGTAGATAGGAAATTAATAATGATGTAATTGTTTTCATGTAGCACTATCATATCCTGTATGCCCTTGAGGGTACATGGCAGGAATTTGATGATGTTGATGATGGAGTTTTATATTGCATATATGATCTAGTATTGGCCAAATATTTTGCATGTGTTTTTTAATAAACAAAATAACCTACCAAGTAATACATATATTATTCATCAATTATTCTTCATTATATGGCACACAGAAATTATTCAAGAACTTTTATTTGGATAATCCCAATGGAATGCTTTATATACAAATCAGAAAGACTAGCACTGCATAATTTATTTTTTTAAACCTTCTCTTGTGTGTGTGTGTGTGTGTGGTTAATATATAAATATTAAGAACATTTCATTTACATTTTACATAATTCTCAATGTGGATACTCAATACAGTTTGTGTTTATTAAACATATAAATCACAAAAAAAATTATTAAACTTGAACCACTAAACAGATCTGAAACATAGAAATAATATTAACATAGAAATTAACATGGAAAGTCAGAAAAACAAAAGCCTTCAATTTAAAAAAAGACAAACATGTTTTCATGTATTTGAAAAACTTCCAAAAGATCAATAATATAAAATAAAAGTCTAAAAAGGGTTTCTTGCCCCAATAAAGTTTTACTTATGTGAGGTCAGAGTTTTACTCAATTAGTTTTTCTCACTATCATTAAAAGAGAAATCAAAAATAGCCACTAACATTTGTGGGTGCAAATGCTTATAAATGTAATATGCATAACCATCACATTCAGGTGCTGTACAGCTTTGAAAATTAATGATAAAAAGGTCAATATAAAAGACATTTAAATGGAATTCTTTTGAAGAAACAACTAGGATACTGGTTTTCCATAAATAAGACGCTAATGAAAATTCTTAGTGTTGTACCTGCTGCACTTTACTTTTAGCAATGCCAACTTACTTAAACAAAATAATAGATACACTTTTTATATGAATATCTCAGTATACTGAAGGCTCTTAACATAATTATTAAAATTGTTCAAAAATTTACAGTTTCATTCATGTTGCAATCTGAAGGAATGAACAGATAAACTTAATCCAAGCATTTCAATTTGATTACATTATTATTCTAATTTCTTCTGTGAAGACAAGGTCTCTCTATTGTTACCCCACACATAAAATACTAACTGTACAGAAAAACTACTAATATCACCATCACAAAACACTTCCAACAACAAAAAGAGAAGGATGATGAACAGATGTTTATATTAAATGTTTATACCCAGAATAATATTTGTGATTTGGTAGCAAAATATCAAGTGATGACAGAAATAAATAAATAAACCAATTGAATAATCAAATTTTACTTAATGATTTGTAAAACAGAATCAAGTAGTTACTAAAATAATTAGCTTGATCTCTAATAAAAACGTTCGGAGCAAAGAATTATCATTACATCATTGCTTCATTATGACAATATACTTGCAAAAGAACCTCAAAATCTCTCTATGCAAATCCAAAACCACCTCTTTTCTATAAATAAGACAATAAATTTAAACCAATTCTTGACTTGAATATTTATTTACTTTTTAAATATGCATTCTAAAATCCAAACATATTCCTTGAACAGATTTTACAATTCATATCCAACTTAGGCTTCAAATACAATATGCTATTTAAAAAAAAAAAAGAAAAAGCGATAAGATCTGGAACTATTCAAAGTGCAAAACATACAAAAACCAAACCTGTTTATTTATTATCATGATGTGCACTCACAGACAAATTTGGTTCAAGGATGTAAGGAGAAATAGCACCAGAACTTATCTATGTATGCATTCTATTTATGTAAACAAGTGTACAAAATTGCAAACACTTATTGCACTCTACGGAAATTGAGAATGGAATCTTCTTAGTCTGTTCCAAAATATTTTTGTCCAAAATGATTTGGAGCAACTGGATGGACTTCACTAGTCAGAGTTCTCATAGAGGGAAAGACTTTAATTACAGAACCTGCAGCTTAATGGGGGGGGGGGAAGGAAAGGTAAAAAAAAAAGTTAGCAATGGAACTTACAAAATGAAATTCTTCTAATTAACACTCAATGTCAAAAACATGTTTTCATTCATTTATATGAAGCTTTACATCAGGGGTCTTCAATCTTTCAGACAGTGCAGGCCACATTAAAAATTTCAATGAAGCTGCGAGCCACTAAGCTATACTGCTGTATTTAGAATTGTAAGATGCATTCCAGATTCACAAGGAACGCTGTGCATTTGATACTTAACATAAAATTCTATCAAAATAAACAAACCCAGCTTTAAGAGCGTAGGTAGGAGTCGGGTTCATGATAAGTAAATGCAATCAATACTTGAAAAAAGATAATTTAATGAAGAAAACATTCATTTTTTTACAATGTCAATGGGAAACTTGGCAATGCTTTTCCTTGACCAGCTTGTCGATATTGGCATCAATGTTGGAAGTCGCTATGTGCAGAGTATTCTCGAGACGTTGGTCTGTAATCTGAGTTCTCGTCTTGGACTTCACCTGCTTCATTCTGGAGAAGAAATGCTCACATAATTATGTGCTTCCTAACGAAGTGCACATCTTCAAAGTATGCAGGTGAAGATTAGGGAATGTGTCCTCAGAAATGTAGTCTGTAAAATGTAAGCAAGGACACATTGAATAATTTTTCTCTCAAAGAAGAGTTGTTTTGGAGTTCAAGCAGCTCCATCTGTACTGCCGGCATTTCGGTAGCACTGATACTGAATGGCATTGAAAATAAATCTAAAGAAGACTGTTGGTCATGAAAATCACTAAATCTCTCTTCGAACTCACTTTGCAACATGGCTAATTTTGCAGCGTATTCATCAAGAGATGAACAGTTGGACTCAGCGAGAAGCTGAAAATGAGTTAAGTCTTTTTTTGCAAGTTGTGCCTCCCAAAGTTTAAGCTTGGCCACAAAAGCTTTGATGTGATCAAACAGTGTGCACCAGTTGATCTTTGGATTGTAGCCGCATATTTAGGTCATTCATATGCAACGAGATGTCGGTCACAAAAGCAAAGTCTGTCATCCACTTCAGATCGTAGAATTCTGCAATCGGCTGCCCCCTGCTGTATTTCGCTCCTTAAGTCAAAGACTCTTTTAAGAACCTTCCCTCTGCTCAACCAATGCACCTCACTATAATAAACCACATCGCCGTGATCCGCTTCGCACTCATGGGTCAAAAACTCTTGGAATTGACAATGATTCAATCCTCTTTCCCTAATAATGTTGACGACATTCACAATAACTTTCACGACATTCTCAAATCCATTAGTTTTCGTGCACAAATTCTCCTGGTGGATTAAACAGTGTTAATGGACGAAATCTTTTCCTTCTAGTTCCAGTTCTTTCTGTAGCAGCGCAACAAACCCTTCATTCTTTCCCACCATAGCAGGGGCACCATCAGTTACCACACCCTCGAGGTTGGTTAAGCTGAGGTCAAAAGGCTGGAGCGTTTTCTTGGCAGCTTCAAGAATATCAGTGCCTTTCAGCGTTCCCTTCATAGGTACGAGCTCTAGCAGTTCTTCTGTCACAGTGAATTGTTGATTAGTGCCATGGACAAAGATAGCCAGCTGTGTTGTGTCTGTACTCTCATCTAAAGCAAGTGAATATGACGTAAATTCGGACGACTGTTTTTTTTAAAGTTTCTTCAATGTCATTGGCAAGTTCTTTGACACGTCGTGCTACAGTTACCCCATACAAACTCGGTTTTTTAAACACTTCCTTATTATTTGGGCACAGAATTTCCCCAGCAGCGATGAGACAGTCTTTCACAAACTCTCCGTCCAAGAAGGCTTTTGATTTTTTAGCAATTTTTTCAGCTATTACATAACTTACTTTGACACACCTTTCGCTCTCTTCCCTGCTGGCATTTTAAATCAATTGGGAGACGGTTCACTTTGTCCACATGAAACTGCCCTTGAAGATGATCAAAATTGTACGCATGTTTTGTCTCATAGTGCCATTTTATATTGTATTCTTTTGATACTGACACTGACTCACGACAATTTAAACACACTGGCTTATCGTCGATCGGCACAAAAAAGTACAAATTGGTCCACTTTTCATTAAAAATCCAACAAGAATCACTTGATTTACACTTTTTACTCGTAGATGCCATAGTGATGGAAGGTGAACTCAAAAAATGATCCAAAATGATTGTGTAAAGGTTATTATCCACTGAATATGTCTCACACTAATGAAAAAGGTCTGGCAATATAAAACCACAATAGGCTATGGCTGACACGACGAACCTGCGTGCGCTTATACACGAATATCACACTGTTCACGACTGACTGACTGTGGATGAGATCCTCTTGTATTTACATGAAAATAACGAAGTATCGAGAACCTTCGAGATGTATCTGGAAGGCACTAGACAGCACACTCAAACTAACTACTGCTTCAGCCATCTACCTGCGATGTTAGTACTAGTACTTAAGTACAGCTTGGCTCTGGTAGATGGCTGAAGAAGCATGTCTATTTAATATTTATTTTTATAGGATTTTATGTAAAGTATCAAATGCACAGCGTTCCTTGTGAATCTGGAAAGCATCTTACAATTCCAAATACCACAGTATAGCTTAGTGGCCTATGGGCTTCATTGAAATTATTTTTTATTTAATTGCATTTTAATGTTAAGTAGTTAATTTTTCAAAATGGCTGGTGGGCCACGGCAAAGAGCTCAGTGGGCCATGCGTTGAAGACCCTTGCTTTACATGAAACTGAACTCACTTAAATCTCCATGTGACTGAACTGCATATAACATTGGTCTGGATGCTATGCTTGATGAGAAGAATTTTCTGGTACATCATCAGTCAGTGGTGATGTACTGTTATTTTCAGTACAAAATATCTATACTTTCATTTCATTAAAGTTAATTACTGTGGTTATCAGTAATTTATTGTTTATAATTTGTGAATGTGTTGCACTGAACAAACAGTTATCATATCAGATTTTTGTTTTAAAAGCCAATTAATCTGGCCATAGAAGTGCTACACTTGTAACACTGGTAAAGAGAAAGACAATGCTGATGACAGTTATTATTATCCCTTGTTCCAAGTACTTCTGGAATTAGTGTACATAACATACAGTGGTCCCCTGGCCCCATAACTATCCTTATACTTTGTACTGACTATCTCCCATTTCTATTTGCTAATTGGATAACTATATTCAGAATTTTTTGTTCATTCTCATGATCATTTGTCTCACTGGTGCCTGAACACATTTACCTGCATCCCTTTCACCCAATAGATCTAGTTTCCTTGATTTTGCTCTTCCAAATCTCACTCCAATCAGCAGCATTTTCAGACTCCTAACAACAATCGATTTAAGTGCACACCAAGTCCTTTCATCCACTGAACTCACGCCATACATCTATAAACTACACATCATTCCTTCTACACAACTTATACATTGACCACAATCATGGTCCTCTTCAATTCACCTCTATCTTACCATGGCAAAAACACACTATCTCGAATCTCCCATTCTTTTCTTTTTCTAATTTCAGCAACTCTTTTGTGTCCATCTCCCCACATAACATATTTTTCACCTTTTAAATGATCAACTCTTTCACTTTATCTCTAGCATCACTACATCATTAATTTTTGCACCTGATAAGCACAATTCTATTAAGCTCTCATCATGAGCTCCTCTTTTCATGGAATCTTCACACAAAATTATTTCCTTACTCTCCCTTACTTGTATGGTCAAAGATTTCTTTTTTCAAATCTATCAAACACACACTTCATCCTGTGAAGGATGCAAAAGTGTGCTATCTCTCTCTCTCTCTCATTACAACTAACTCTTTATTATCCTCATCATCATATTATCACTCTTTATACTGGTTACTTTTACTCCCTCCCTCTCTCTCATTCCTATCCTCTATCTCTCCATCACTTACATTTTTGCATCTATTCTGCTATGTCCACCACTTCACTCCCACTCTTTTGACATAATCTGCACTTCTGGCACTTGCTTTAAAAGCAATTCCTGCACACCCTTCTTACCATTGTTGTTTTTAAACCACCTGCACACTCCTCTCACCACTCCCACTTTCAAACCAAAGCCCACTCATACTTTGTAATGAGTACATTTCACATTACTACACCACACAAATCCCTCTAGTTGAACTTCTTGAACAAAGAGGACTTGGACACCATTAATGTAGTATGCACATGTGCTGCATTATGAACATACAGTGTACACTAACTTATATATCTAACACTAAATTAAATCTAAATGAAATTACATCTTGCTACATTCACACTATTTATAAGCAAGACTGTTATTTTAGACAAATATATTTCTATTGCACCCTAATCAAGAGCTACTACCATACACCACTTATTGGCCAGCTTAAATAGTTAAATTACATTCAGTCATCTTACATATGCTGAGGATATAACAGATATAACTGGAAAGTTTGGAATAAGTAGGTGGTAAAATGAAAGCACACATTTTTTGAACTTCTGTAAATATATTTTCAACAACTATTTCATTTTCTCTACAGAAAATGAGCTAGTTATTGCAACTATGTTTTTCAACAGGCACCAATACATAAATACATCTGGACCTCGCCAGCCTACCATACTAAAAATTATAATGTCTATATATCATCATTAGTTCCTGATATGTATCATCATGGGAATTATTATTATTACTACTACCACTACTTGACACCTCCAGGAAGTCCCAGACTCATCAAGGGAGGGCACTTGTTCTTCAACTCTCCGTCTTCACCACTCAATCCTCTAACTATAGCAGCGAACCACATCATCCACACCAATGCCATCTACTGTCCACTACCACCACTAGTATTTTCACAGACAATCACAAACATCCATGCCCAAGGCGAGAATTGAACCTGCAGCCTTTTGGCTGGAGAGCAGATACACTAACCACTCAGCCAACCAGGCCGGGAAGTACAGGATATTATGATAGGGTATGAAAAATGTGTTCATCTACTCATCTGTGATGAGTGAGAATTTTTAGTTGATGGGTTAAAAAAATTTTTTTTTTTAAATCAGAAGAGGAGGTTTGGTTTAATTGTAAGTGTTATGCACATTATTCCAATTTCGTTTTATGTCATAAATAGTTTTTTATATGTTTACCTTACATCTACTGGAGAATGCTGATCATCACAAATGCCTGTTTTGTCACTTATTACTGATTTTGTTGTAATGGAATATGAACAATGAAAAGATAGGATACTGTGTTCTGCTGAACCCTAGGGATATGCAACATTTTAACTTGTATTACAAGTTAAGCTGTTGTTTTCCAGTAACATGTAGTTACTGGAAAACAATACTTCAGTAAATGGAGAAAATACTAATTTTTATTAAATTTATTTATTTATAGAACAGTTACGTTACTTTATTATTTATAATACTATGTATGATATATTACCTTGATTAAAATATTTTGCAGGTTCATTGTCACAATTCCTTTCTAATAAATTTTATGAAATTTTCATAAAGGCTTAGCAAAGGGGTTCAAAAATTTTAAGAAACAAGTGCTTTAGAAAGTGCTGAAGTAACTGATTAATTGTGACATGGCAACCTAAAATAGATATGCAGAATTTGATCATTAACCCCCCAACCGGCCACGACGTCTATAGATGTCGAGATAAATCTGGATACGAAACTCTAAAACCCATTGAATAACATGGATAAGAAGTGCAATTTGGTGTCACTATTTCATCCACATTGGCCGGTAGGGAGGTTAATAGTGGTTATTAAAACTTGGAAGTGAAGAAAGAAGTATTTATTTCCCCAAAATATTTCTTTATATTGACTTTAACCTAAATGTTTTTCCAATTGTTTTTCCTGGGTTTCTGCTGTGTCATATCTCATCAGTGGCCCTGTGAATCTGATGATGTTTCAGAGCCAATCATATTCAGAAATACATTAATGTAGTTATATGTGTAGACTTAATGGTTTAATTTTATTGTGAGTTTTTATGATGATGAATGTTTTCAACATTTATAATGAGAGAGAAGAAATTGTTTGATTTTTCCAAAAAAGTGATTCAAAACAAGGGTTAAAAGTGAAACATAGCATCATTAATAAAAACAGCAACAAGATAAACAGTCTTATATCACTTATAAAAAAAAAAGCATTTTTTTTCTTCGCAGACTGGTAAACACACTAATATATAATTAGTTAACATATTTGCTTCAACACTGGTAGTTATATACTATAAAAATGTGAATATGACAGCCATAGTAGACTACACCCAAGTTAAAAAAATCTATAAGAATGATATAAATATTATTACGCATTTTGATGATGAATTGAAACAGTTTCTACTATTTTCAAAAGAAGATAAAGACAAACTCAATATTGCCACACAAGTATACCATGCTGCAAGAGAAATGTTGTCAACTTTCCAAATGTAGAAAAAATTTTAGGGGCCTGTAAATTTTACTGCCAGGAGCCCCCAGTTGGCTTTAATTTTCCCCAGCATCCACCTCATCCCTTGCCTCATCTTCACCAACCAGCTCAGCTTTCAAATCTTGTGTCATTCACTCTTGCTATTTTATCATCAGTCACACAAGCTTGTTTGCCACAGACCCCATTTGCAATTTGTTTTACAACATCATTATCACCTACTTTATTGTCAATCACACTCTTTTCCTCGCTATCATTTCCACACACTTTCTTAACATTCACTATTTTCCTCACCTACTGTTTCAGTTGCAATGCCATGTTCCCTACTCATATTCAAACAAGCTTTGTGGTCCATCCGAGTATCACACTCCCAACATATCCACTGCTCTTTTCTCTTATCTCTCTACATAAACATCCGCAACATACTCCATGCATACATACTACATTCATGGCACTGTACCATTTTTGAAAAATCCATGCCATTTACCTCACTTGTTTTTCGTGCCAACTTATGCAACAATCTACTTTTCACTGCCATTTTGTATCAGAGCACTAACAAGAACAATGAATTTAAAGTAATACTGTCTGAGCAACTAAATCAAACACTGTATGAATCTGAATGAATCTACCCTCCCCCACTTCTCTATCTTCCAATATAATTCATGCCCTAATAACAGTACTACATAATTATATTAACATTATTATTAGATTCCAAATTAAGATTCCAGATCTTTTGCCTTCCTAGAATCAAAAACACCTGATATGCTAACCTTTATTTTCTTATTCTGTTAACGGTAGACATACTGCTTCAAATTAGGCTCACATATTCTTGAAAGCTAACAATGTCAAATTCCTTTCTAATATCTTCATTTTTCTTATGATTCTGCCACTGATGCCATTGATTTGCTCACTCCTAAGTTTTCTCAGAACTCTCACATGGCTTCTAGAATTCTAGAATTTGGGAATCAAGCATTTGATAAAATGCTTGATTCCCAAACTGAACTATTCATAAGTTAAAACTGATTTAAATACTCTCTTGTACACTGCTAGTTTAGTCTTTGGTTAATTTTGCTCATTCCATATACTCGTAAATTTATTCAATTGGTTCTTCCACTATATACTAGCTCTCTTTATTCTATTATCTGTCGTATTTTGCCATCTTCACTAAAAATGTTTTACTTGTTCTACAAATTACCCATTAAGAATGCAGCAGCTGATATTTTATGTTTTCCATGAGAATCAAGTTTAATGCCACTTTCCTTCATAATGTGGTTTGTATAGATGGCAAAAACAATGGAAGATAGTGTACACCCTAGTCTTACACCTGATTTTAGATCAGGCAATCTTCCTACATATCCTTCAAGTCTAATTTCTGAATATAACTTAAATATATAAAATTGAATTTCATATTGAAAAGAATAACGTGTAAGAAAGTTTTAAAGCGAATAAAAGTTGCGCAGCTCTCAGATGCGAAATGTAGATTAATACACAAAGATTATTGAAGAAAAAATGAAAGAGTTTGAGAACAGAAACCAAACCTTGAAGATTCAGTGGCAAACCTTGAAGAAAACCTTGATTGATTCAGCCAGAGAGGCATTTGGCCAGGTTATGTGCAAGGATAGAAAAATCAGAACTCCATGGTGGACACAGGAAGTTAAAGAGGCAGTGAAGGAAAAGAAGAAAGCATATCAAAAGTTCCTGGCAAATAAGTCAGCTTGTGCTCTTAGAGAATACAGAAACAAATGTAAGAAAGCTAAACACTGTGTAAAACTAGCTAAACAAAAGTCATGGGAAGACTTGGGTAAGAACATAGAAAATAAATATCAAGAAGGTAGCAAGATATTCTCGAGGTTGTTGAAGAAGCTGAGAAATGGAGGAAAGAGTGTTGTAAATGGAATTAGCAATGATAAAGGTGACGTGAAAACTGGAGAAAAAGATATCCCTGAAGTATGGAGTCATTATTTCGAAAAAACAAGCAGTGATAGCATAGTGGTAAAAAACAATCAACAGGCATACAGTCAGGAATACATATTCATACTTGAAGTAGAAAAAGCCATCAAAGGCTTGAAATGTGGAAAGGCAGCAGGAGTAGATGATATTCGACCAGAAATGATGAAGTATGGTGGTATAAAAGTCTTACAGTGGCTGCACTGCATAGCTCAGAAGGCCTGGACAGAGGGACGAATTCCTGATGATTGGAGTAGAGCTCTCATAGTACCCATATATAAAAAGAAAAATAAAACTGAATGTGAGAATTACAGAGGTATTTCCCTACTGAGTGTTCCTGGTAAGATTTATGCAAACATACATGACAAACGGTTGAGAAGAATTGTGGAAGAAAAGCTTGGTGAAGAACAATAGGGGTGACAGCCTCTATTAAATAAAACGGGATTTAACATCTCCTTCTTAATTACCAAATAGAGGCTGTCAGGATCAGATCTTCACTTTGTGACAAATAGTTGAGAAATCATGGGAGTATAACAAAGATCTGTATTTAAGCTTTGTCGATCTGGAAAAGGCATATGACAAGGTGCCAGGAGAGAAGCTATTCAATACGCTACAGTTATATGGTGTCAATGGGACATTATATCAAGCAATACTGAGTCTTTATTTCAGCAGTTAGAACTGAATGGTGTACAGGAAGATGGTTTAATGTTAAATCTGGTGTGAGACAAGGATGTACATTATCTCCTTTGTTATTCATTATCTATATGGATCACGTTATGAAGAACGATATGGTATGAAGGTTAGCAATAAAAAAACAAAGACAATGAAAATAGGCAGAATCATTGAAAATGTCAACTGTGTTGTGAATAGAGAACCTGTGGAACAAGTAAAGCATTTCAGCTACTTAGGCATGATTTTTAGTGAAGATGGTAAATTAAATATGGAAATAGACAACAGAATCAACAAAGCTGGTATGGTAGGAAGTCAATTAAATAAATTCATATGGAATAAGAGAGAAATTAGTCGGAACACTAAATTAGCTGTATACAATATACAAGACAGTGTTCAAACACGTTTTAACTTATGAATCTGAGAGCTGGGTCAGAAGTAAAACACTTGACCAAAGACTAGAGACTGCAGATATGAGAGTCCTGAGAAAAATTAGAGGAGTGAACAGATGGCATCAATGGCAATATCATATTAAAAACGAGGATATTAGGAAAGAGCTTGCATTGTCAGCATCCAGGAATTCATTAGCAGAGCTAATCTCAGGTAGCATGGTCACTTAAACAAAATGGGTGAGGAAAGATTAGCAAAACAAGTGTTCTCTACCAGGTTGGCAGGAAAACGACCCAGAGGAAGATCAAGATATAGATGGATTGATACGGTACAATGTGCCTTAGATGATAAAAATATAAGATCTGATAATGTTGGAGTCTTGACAAGTAACAGACTGATTTGGAGGAAAATTGTAGATAGGAAGTTAGTAATGATGTAAATTTTTCATGTAGTACTATCATATCCTGTGCAACCCTTGAGGGTACATGGCAGGAATTTGATGATGATGATGTATTGATCTGTATATTTAATTAAATATACATAATATACTGAACAGCTTTTCTCTTGGTCTCGTATCATATGCCTTTTCCATATCTACAAATTTCACATATAGATTCTTATTATCAGGGCTCGACAGATTATATAAAACGCTACTCACCAAGCAAAATATTTACTTGTCTCCACATCACCTTCCAATTCTTTAATATCTCAATACGTCAACAGAAGTTTTATAAAATAATTAGTGATGTTGTATCTGGTTTTTCTTAAAAAGATTTTGTTTAGAAAGTTATTTTTTATTAAATAAATATAAAATTGATACAAGAGTGGTTATTGTTGTGGAGAGTTGAGGTATTCACTGAGCAGTTCATCAAGGTGTTTCATCTTCAGTGTGAAATCAGAAGCTCAAGTATAGAGAATGAAATGAAAGAAGACTTAATGGTGAGTGAGCAAGAGGTATATGAGGAGTTAAGTAAGCCAGATGTCAACAAAGTGATAGGACTTGATGATATATAACCATGTGTCTTAAGGGAATGTTCCAAGGAGTTTGCATCAGCCTTGGCCTACTTGTTTAACAAGTTTTGCAACAGCACAAGTCCCAAAAGAGTGGAAGAAAGGAAACATTATTCTACTTCATAAAGGTGGTGTTAGGGTAACAAATTATAGGCTGATCTGTACATCTGGAGTTGTAGTTAAGGTATTGGAGAGGTTGGTGAGATATAGGATACAAAACTGGTTTGTGGTATTTTTTGAGCTTGTCAGAACAGATTTGTTAAAGGGAGGGTGTGTTTTACAAAGTTGATTATGTACTATAACAGGGTGACCAAATGCATTGGACAAGGGAGATGCATATACAGTGGCATACTTAGATTTTGCAAAGGCTTTTAATAGATTGCCACACCACAAGTTGGTCACTATACTGAAGCAGATGGGATTGGATGATAGACTAGTGAGTTGGATAGGTGAATATAGGAAATAGGTAATAGGAGAGTCACTAGTGGTGTGCTGCAGGAGTCAGTTTGGGAACCAAAACTGACTCCTGCATTAATTTGTATATTAATGATATTGAGATAGGTTTAACAGGTGATATGCAACTGCGTGCAAATTATGCAAAACTGGGGAGAGTGATGAGGAATGTTGTGGCCTTACAGGAGGACTTGAATAGACTGTATGAGCGTGCAACAGTATAGAACTGTCAATTCAATGCTGCAACGTATAGATTCCATACTGTTGCCCACTCTATTCAAATCCTCCTGTAAGGCCACATCTGCTTGATTCCTAATCATTCTCCCCAGTAGTTTTCCATCATCTGCAAACAGTTTTACAGTATGGTAAAAAAAATAATAAAAAAATAATAAAAAAAGTACTGAACGTCAACATCCCCTTCAGTACAAGTGCTATGAGATATGCCGTTTGACTGCTCACACATTAATAAATTATGCAAACCTGGGGAGAGTGATGAGGAATGTTGTGGCCTTACAGGAGGACTTGAATAGACTGTATGAGCGTGCAACAGTATAGAACTGTCAATTCAATGCTACAAAGTATAGGTTCCATACTGTTGCCCACTCATACAGTCTATTCAAGTCCTCCTGTAAGGCCACATCTGCTTGATTCCTAATCATTCTCCCCAGTAGTTTTCCATCATCTGCAAACAGTTGTACAGTATGGTAAAAAAAAAATAATAAAAAAAAGTACTGAACGTCAACATCCCCTTCAGTACAAGTGCTATGAGATATGCCGTTTGACTGCTCACACATTAATAGAAGATGGGAGATACTAAGACAAGGAGTGATGAGAGCTTGGCCCACCTTTACCATGAGTTGCCTCAGTCATGAAGATACATCAGGCACAAACTTTGTTTGCTTACACTTGGATAAAGGATTAAACAAAATTTATTACAGTCTAACCAAGTGGGAAAAACTTCCAATATCAAGAAATAGTTAGTCTTTATTTGAGTGGCAAGTCAGCAGTTAGAATTGAAGGAAATACAGGAAGATGGTTTAATGTTAAATCTGCTGTCAGACAAGGATGTACATTATCCCCTTTCTTATTCATTATCTATATGGATCACATTATGAATGAAAGTGCCATTAAACCATATCAAAATTGGAGATGTTAATCTCAGCTCTTTGCTTTATGGAGATGATGTTATACTTCTAAATAAATCCACTACAAGTCTGCAAGATTCCCTGACTAAATTGAATAATTTAACAGATATGGTATGAAGGTCAGCAATAACAAGACAAAGACAATGAAAATAGGCAGAAGCATTGAAAATGTCAACTGTATTGTGAATGGAGAACCTATAGACAAGTGAAGCATTTCAGCTACTTAGGCTCAATTTTTAGTGAAGATGGTAAGTTAAATATGAGAATAGAATCAACAAAATTGGTATGGTAGGAAGTCAACTGAATAAATTTATATAGAATAAGAGAGAAATTAGTCAAAACACTAAATTAGCTTGTATACAAGACAGTGTTCAAACCAATTTTAACTTATGGATCTGAGAGCTGGGTTAGAAGTAAAACACTTGACAAAGACTAGAGCCCGCAGCTATGAGAGTCCTGAGAAAGATTGGGGTGTGAACGGATGGCATCAATGGCAATATCATATTGAAAATGAGGATATTAGGAAAGAACTTGATATTGTTAGCATCCAGGAATGTGTTAGCAGAGCTAATCTCGGGTAATATGGTCACTTGAACAGAATGGGAGAGGAAAGATTAGTAAAGCAAGCGTTCTCTGCCAGGTTAGCAGGAAAAAGACCCAGAGGAAGACCAAGGTATAGGTTAGTGGTGGTGAACCTATGGCACGTGTGCCAGAGGTGGCATGCCTGAGAATTTTGCTGGCACGTCAACAATTTACATATGATATCCTTTTATACGCTTATAAATTATTCCACCTTTTTTTTTAAATTGTTACAATATGTACAAGTTAAATTTTGTTTTACAGGAGAGAGCAGCTATGAAGATTTGATTGATGCGGTATTAACAAAAGATCACGCGACCCAAAGACAAATGAAACCGACAATTTTCGAGTTGAAATGCTAATTCTCTTCAGCCAAATTCCATAACATCTGCAACTATCGTAACAACATTCACTATATATTTCTTAGTTTTAAGACATTCACGATGGGTGTCGTTTATCATTCCGACAAAACTTCTCATTACCAGTGGGCTCAACTCTCAAAAAGTTTCAACCCTTGGTTGATTTTTATTGCTGCTTGTTTGTGTTTGAGCAGGAAGGGGAACTCACACAAGCATTATATGGCATGTTTCAATTCGTGGAATTGAAATAAAATTAGAATTTTATTTGAAGTTAGCCTTTGTGATCTGTCATAAGGACATTGAGAATCTTAAATGCAATCAAAGAAACACTTATTTCATGTAACTGAAAAATTGGACAATGGTTTTAGTTAGATACTGTGTTTCCGGTGCAACATATGGTTTTGCTTGCCTATACAGCGTAGTTTCTGTGAGAGTGGTACATGTGATTCATTAGTTAGTGCCGTTTTTATTCCAGCTGTCTCTAATTGCACTATTTGTTGAGAAATATATTACACAGACTGCAAAAGCCTCTGTACCTTATTCAGGGATAAAATAAAACTATTTTTTTTTCCCTTCCATCTACAGTATATAATGGCTGTTGGGGAGGGTGTGTTGTTTTTTGTGTGGAAGGTATATATGCAAAACCTTTTAATGTCTTTTTTACGTAAAGTGAAATCAGGGGTGCCAGTTATACGCAAGGGCAAGTTATATTCGACGGTAAGTGTTCGCCGACAAGTCGACATCCTTCTGCTGCTTCCAGGGGAAGCAGCAGAAGGATGTCGACTTTAAATTTATATTTTTTTTTTCAAATCAACATCATTAAAATCAATTTAATAATACAATAATCAATTTTATACTGAATAATATTATAAAATTTTGGTGATCAGAATGGGATATGTCAATGAAACTTACCAGAAGTTAATTTAATGATGTTTTCCTGAGGAAACTACAATATTGTAGCATTAGTCCTGTGATTCATAACTAATTTAAATGTGTACTTTTATATTTGTCAACATGCTACACTGTATACATTAAGTGTATTAATACTCTTTATGATTATGCCATAATTAATTATTAATATTTTTTTACTAAAATAAATAGCCAAAAGCTTCACATTGGCAATACAAAATTATATAAATTAAGTGGATACTAAATCCAACATTATTTCAAAGCCAACTACAGAAACCATAGACGTTTCGTGCGAAACTTGACCAGAGATCTTACGGGAATATGCTCCCCAAAATACTACGAGTTGCCCTAGCTGCTAGAGCAGTATTTCTCAATCTTTTTTGGATCATGCCCCACCTCAACATCTCAAAGATTTTGATGCCCCCCCCCTCTAGCATAAGTCAGCTAAGTTCTGAAAATTTATATTATACTTTACATGTAAAGTATAATTTATATTATACTTTACATGTAAAGTATAATTTATATTATACTTTACATGTACATTTTCCAATTGCCCCCAAAATATTCAAATTTCCCCCCTGCGGGGCATATGCCCCACGTTGAGAAACACTGTGCTAGAGCAACTGGTAGCATGGCGGCAAGTGTATTCCCATAAGTTCGCTGATCAAATTTCCCACGAAAATTCTACAGTTACTGTAGTCGGCTTTGAAATAATGTTGGATTTAATATCCACTTAATTTATATAATATTAATACTTATGTTAGTTTAACTAATGAACTTTAAAATAATGGGAACGGTATTTACGAGTAAGTTTGTTGGGACTGAGCCCTCTAATACATTAAGAATAAATAAAAATACAGTTTTATAGAAAAAGAATTGAGAACGACTGATCCTTAGGATTCCCTGACTTTTCCCTTTTCTAATCGCACGTGCGTTCATTATGCATTTCGCACCGTGCATCTGCCAGTAGGCAGAAATAAGCAGCGGCAAGTGCATTATTGTTGCGTATGTGCACTGTTTTGTTTTTGCTACTGTAAATGGGAATTATAACGATAATTTAATTTAGGCATGTAATAAAATGTATTTTTTTTGAAACTATAAAAAATGCATTTAATTTAAGTTGTGAATTATTTTGTTACAGTTCTACTGAACATGGCTGGCGAAAATAAAAAACGAAAATTATCACAGAAATACAATTTTATTAATACAGACCAGTATTTTACAATAAAAACATTTATTCAAACCTACCAGTTTCGCCAGCAAACTGCCTGGCTTTTTCAAGGCATTACGGAGATATGAAAGTTAGTAAATGCAAATTAAAAGGAACATAAAAAACGTTGTAAACCAAACCAGTATCTATGGTTACACGTTTCGCGTGACAGAGATGACTTATTGTTCTTATTCATTATCACGCATGCGTGTTTGTTGTAGACTTGTAATGTGATTACTGGCTAGCTGTAGTTCAGATTGATTGAGAGAGAGGATCAAGTTTTTCCATGAACTGTTTAGAATTACACCCCAATTTCTGTTGAGGTTTCCGCCGGTTATTAGTACTATTGTGGCTTCCTTAAATACATGATGCCTGTAGTCGTCATCGAGATATGCCATGGAGCTGTTTTGCCAATCTATCGTGTGGTTAGACGTGCAGAAATGATGTGCTAAGCTGGAAGAGATGCTTCTGTTGTGGTTTACATCACCAACATGTTCTTTTTGTCTAATTTCTAAACTTCGTGAAGTTTGTCCGATGTAGGCAAGACCACAGGAGCAGGGAATGTAATATACTCCTGGATATTTGTAAAACAGAACTTTATCTTTTGGAGATCCTAAAACTTGTCTGATGTTGGTGGTTGGTTTGAACACCACTCTGATGTTGTGGGCGCTCTTAGTATTCTTGCTATTTGATAAGAAATTGACTTGATGAAAGGTATCACTACAGTAGAAATGTGCTGACAGTGGGATTCTTCTTGTCTGGGGTTGTCATTGTATAGATATTTTTTGATGATGTTTTGAGGATATCCATTTTGTGATAATGTGTTGGCTATTAGTGAGAGTTCATTCTGTGTATCCTCCTCTTCTGATATAAACCTTTTGGCTCTATGTTTCAATATGTGGATAATACTCAGTTTGTGTGACTTGTGATGGTTCGTGGATAAAATCAACTGGGATTCTTCTTGTCTGGGGTTGTCATTGTATAGATATTTTTTGATGATGTTTTGAGGATATCCATTTTGTGATAATGTGTTGGCTATTAGTGAGAGTTCATTCTGTGTATCCTCCTCTTCTGATATAAACTTTTTGGCTCTATGTTTCAACATGTGGATAATACTCAGTTTGTGTGACTTGTGATGGTTCGTGGATAAAATCAACTCAATACATAACAAGATAAAATTCACTCTGGAAGTAGAAAACAACAACCAACTGCATTTTTTAGATATCTTGATAAAAAAACAACCTAACAGTGTCAAATTATCCATTTACAGAAAGCCCACAGATACTGGAAGATATCTTCACTATACTTCAAACCATCACAAGTCACACAAACTGAGTATTATCCACATGTTGAAACATAGAGCCAAAAAGTTTATATCAGAAGAGGAGGATACACAGAATGAACTCTCACTAATAGCCAACACATTATCACAAAATGGATATCCTCAAAACATCATCAAAAAATATCTATACAATGACAACCCCAAACAAGAAGAATCCCACCGTCAGCACATTTCTACTGTAGTGATACCTTTCATCAAGTCAATTTCTTATCAAATAGCAAGAATACTAAGAGCCCACAACATCAGAGTGGTCTTCAAACCAACCGCCAACATCAGACAAGTTTTAGGATCTCCAAAAGATAAAGTTCCGTTCTACAAATATCCAGGAGTATATTACATTCCCTGCTCCTGTGGTCTTGCCTACGTCGGACAAACTTCACGAAGTTTAGAAATTAGACAAAAAGAACATGTTGGTGATGTAAACCACAACAGAAGCATCTCTTCCAGCTTAGCACATCATTTCTGCACGTCTAACCACACAATAGATTGGCAAAACAGCTCCATGCCATATCTCGATGACGACTACAGGCATCGTGTATTTAAGGAAGCCACAATAGTACTAATAACCGGCGGAAACCTCAACAGAAATCGGGGTGTAATTCTAAACAGTTCGTGGAAAAACTTGATCCTCTCTCTCAATCAATCTGAACTACAGCTAGCCAGTAATCACATTACAAGTCTACAACAAACACGCATGCGTGATAATGAATAAGAACAATAAGTCATCTCTGTCACGCGAAACGTGTAACCATAGATACTGGCTTGGTTTACGTTTTTTATGTTCCTTTTAATTTGTATTTACTAACTCTTTGAAGATTTTGAAAACAAGGAAAAAATTATTCAAAGAATAAAAGATATGCCATTGGCTAGAAACACGATGAAAGATAGAATCATAGAAATGGCTAAAAATATAACTCATCAGCAAAAAACAGATATAAAATCTTCTGGTTTAATTTCTCTTTGTCTTGATGAGTGTACTGACATAACTGGATCAGCTTGTTTAGCAATTTTTATTCATTATTGTGTTAGAAATAACATCAAAGAAGAATTGATAAGTTTAACATCATTAGTAACAACAACAAAAGGAATAGATATTTGCAATGCAGTTGTAAATGCACTTGCTGAAAGAGATATAGATACCGCCAAAATTGTATCAGTAACTACTGATGATGCTCGCAGTATGACTGGAGAGGAAAATGGGTTCGTCAATTTATTTACCAAACATATTGGTCATTCAGTTCTGAGTTTTCATTGTATTATACATCAGCAGGTTTTATGTGCAAAGGCTAGTTTCAAGCCACTGGAAGATATTATAAGCAATGTAACAAAATTGCTCAATTTTATATCGGCACGCACTTTAAATAAACGAAAATTTATAGAATTATTAAATGAGGTACACTCAGTGTACAATAAGTAAAATGAGGTTTACTTATGTACAACAACGTCTGATGGTTAAGTCGTGGGAAAATTCTTCAAAGATTTGTTGAATGTTTAGATGAAGTCAGACTTTTTTTACATAATGAGAAAATCATTGAAAAATACAATCAATCAATGAACGTCGAATGGCTTTCGAAATTAATGTTTTTTACTGATTTGTGTTTACATTTAAATGAATTAAATGTTAAACTGCAAGATGCTAACAAGACAATTATTGTCATGTTTGATTTAATCAAAGCATTCGAAGCTAAATTACCAATTTTTAATCGTGACGATATTTCCAATACCTTCCGATATTTTCCAAATACAAAAAAATTCTTTGCAGATCTAGAATCCCATGAGAAAACAGATCAAGTTAAATTGACAAAAGTTTACTACAGTTATTCAGTCGATAATCAACAAATTTTGTTCAGATTTTCGCAGTTCAGGCAATTTGCAGACATCAAAATATATTTTGCATCCGGACACAACATCAACAGATAAACTCAATTTGGAGATTTTCGAGTGGCTGAATTTGGAAGATATAGAAATGCAACTAATCGATTTTCAATCTAGTTCTATATGGAAACAAAAGTTTGTCGATTTGAGAAATGACTTGGAAATATGGAAAATGATCAATTATTGGGCGCAATTAAAAATAATTCAGAAGAGGAAATATTGAGAACTTGGAATGACATTCCTGAAACCTTTTGTGGTTTAAAAAAACTAGCGATGGCTATATTATCAATTTTCTTCTCTATATACTTGTGAGTCATTATTTTTCGAAATGAATTTTATAAAAGACAATTTAAGAAATAGAATGACTGATGAATCTAGTTCCGCGTGTGTATTACTAAAAGTGACAAAATATGAACCTGATATAAAGCATTTAGCATCTAATCTAATGTACAACAGTAAAAATCTCATTAATAAATTGATATATTGATATTGATAAATTAATAAATTGATAATAGGTTGATATTGATTTGTATACGACAATGTGTATGTCAAATTATGAGTTCCTTTTTATGAAATTCTATATTAATTTTTAAACTTGTCTCAATAAAATTCTGCAATTAATTTTGTATTAATTAATGTTAACTTATTAATTAGTTGCTGACGTGCCAGGCACGTCAGCAACTCGATTTGTAAACTTTTGCCATGCAGACATAAAAAGGTTCGCCACCACTGGTAAAGGTGGATCGATACAATAAAAAGTGCATTAGAAGATAAAATATAAGATCTGATAATGTTGGAGTCTTAACAGGTAACAAATTGATTTGGAGAAAAATTGTAGATAGGAAGTCAGTAATGATGTAAATTTTTCATGTAGTACTATCATATCCTGTACACTCCTTGAGGATACATATCAGGAATTTGATGATGAAGAGGTTCAGTGGAGCTTCCCACAAGCCTTGTAATATCGCCTTAAGAACAGGTCATTGAAATTAAATCATATTATTATATAATTTCATGATATTATCATGAAATATATAATGTAAAAAACTGATTCTCAGAGAATTTTAATTTCTGCATATACACCATGAGCAAGGTGCTTGCTGCCAAGGCAACATTATACTGCTCCCTGGATTAAATGAAACGTGATATATTTAAACGATAATGAATGCATTACTAAATACAGTTAACAATGTCAGTGGTGTAACTATACAAAGAATTTAAAATTCCCTGATAAACTATAATAGCAATACAATAGACTGAGTTCAGAGGATGCAGTATACCTACCAGCTTACTGCATAGTCTGTCAACTGAATCAAGAAAATTTTGTATAATAATGTAAACTCCACAATACATAAGATAATCATATTTTTCAAATTAAAACATAAGCTAGATTTTGTACACATTCTTGTTTCCAACATCCTTTAAAGAAAAGCAGTACTCCATATTTATATTTTTTTATGATATCAACAGTGCAATATTGAAAGCAAAAACAGCAGAGAACTTGCTATGGTGAATTTTCTATAAACCAGCATCGAAATATGGAGTTCTGACCAAAACCTTTCAATTATTTTTATAATAAGGCCTCACTGCTTGGCAAATAGTAATGATAATGTCCTCTTGTAAAGACCTGGGTTCAAATCTAATCTGGTATACAAAGAAACTTTATAAGGCATTTTCAAATAAAGGCAAGTTAGCCAGTCTCATATAGCAGCAGCAGGATTTTTACCTTGATCTTTTTACCCTTTTTACCCATTCCATGAAGCATAGTGAGTGTGAACACATAAGTTTCAGTAAGGAAATACCGTGAGTAGACATATTGTAACGAAATGGTTGTTTAATGCGTTATTATAACGAAGGCTTTTATTTGCCTATATTGTAATATCTTCTTTATCTTAAATCTTTTACACTTTAATCTTTGCTCTATCCTTGTAATATTCTTTATTCTTTATAGCAGTGCGCTTTTGCTTTCATAACCTTTCTTACTTATTCTATTGGGTACTATGTTTATCTACTTTTTGTATTTACTAGTCATATGCCTATGAACACTGGAAAATTTATTTGTTAAGACTGCGCCACCAGTATTTCTGTATCGGCATAAGATTCAGTAATACGTCCGGTAGATCTTTCACTCTCTCTCTCTTACTAGCATATGTTCCTTCAATAAAGTTTACATAAACAGTCGTGGTTCTGAAGTACTTAAACTACACTTTTAATGCCTTAGTTGTTTCCTGCTCACAGATCAGAGTTATTTAGGAATAGTGCATTGTAAAATAAAAGATCAGGCGGCACTCTATTGACATATAATTAAAACACATTTATTTACATTAATAACAAAGTACATTAATTAAACAATAGGGAGGTTACTCTCTCTACCTATCCGTTAGACTTTTAGCATAAAGAAATAAACTTTCCCTTTTTAATACTAAATAACTATACAATATAATTACTCAATTACTTCTCCGCTTATTAAATCAAATTATTGAAACTCTAATTTATTCACAAAGAGGTTAGCTAACTATGCTAAGTTATTTCACAAATCTTATGACAATTATTAACATGCCAAATGACTCTCTTATGGACACTTCTTATTACAATTAAGTTAATTCTTATCAGTTCATCTATAATGTATCTCCTAGATTACAAAAGGAATGTACAACAAAAGATGGAACAAACTTACAGAGGGTCTGTGTTGCACACTCATCCAAAGGTCTTGCACTAAAGTCCGTATGCTTTTCCTTTCATCTCGGGCCTTAGGCTTCCGTCTGGAGAGTCTTGCTTCAGGGGGGGGGGGGGGGGCGTTTCATTGGGATATTGGTGGGCTTTAGACTGCAATTTTCCGGTACTCGAAAAGCTCAGGCAAGAGGTTTCAGCATATGGGCTTGAAGATCGCTCTGCGGCTTTTGGCTTTCTTGTGCCCTTATACATAGCTGTTATATAAAGTTCCGGTGGCAAAGCATTGCCTTTGTTTTTTACATTCAAGAAATTTTGTTAAAGCAGTAAATACAGTCAATTCCCATAGGGTTATTTACATTAATATTTAGCATAAAATATATAGAGACATACAAGGTTATTTTTGTAACAATCTCATGAGACTTGACCTCTGTAAAAATTGATGTAAAGTGCTTTGGCATTTCCAAGCTACATCGAGTTTTACAAAGGCCCACCCCTTCATGAAAAAAATTTAAGCCACGAACG
Source organism: Typopeltis vanoorti (assembly GCF_054136105.1). Classification (NCBI taxonomy): domain Eukaryota; kingdom Metazoa; phylum Arthropoda; class Arachnida; order Uropygi; family Thelyphonidae; genus Typopeltis; species Typopeltis vanoorti. The sequence continues at coordinate 73,809,722 of NC_143567.1, read as the reverse complement.
TGGGTGAAAATTTCTTTAATCTGTTTCTGTGTCGTGTCTCATGCATTCTCTGGGTCGGACAATACTCAGGTTTGTCATCTAATTTTGAGCTGGGACCACCGTCAGGCTGACCTGTGGGCTCTTCTTGGCATGACTGATGTTGTGATTCATGAACGTCATTATCCCTTGGGCGTCTAATTCCCTTCTGACCTCTTGCTCTCTTTCTATTTCTCTCGTTGCCTGGGTGGTGACCTCCACTATCATTTCTTTCTAATGTGTTCACTTCTATTACATTCTTTGCATTTTTTATTGTGGCCTCTAATTCCTCCTTCTCATTTGCCACACACCTTGACACTTGAGATGTGTAAGGCCTCTCCCCCTTTTACCTGCTCAGTATCTCTAACAGTTGGGGGATCAGGCAAAGAATTTTCCCTGTCTTTCTGATCAACAATTCTATTTTTCCTTGCTCCCCCCTTTCCTAACTGGGAATGGTCATTTCCTATGTTGATCTCATCAATATTTTCACCAGCTTGACACCTTTGACTACCTCTCTGCTAGGCAACCTGGTTGAATCCCAACATGGAAATCTCTTTTTTAGAGAAATCACAGGAGAATTTATGTTTCTCTAAAAAGTCAGTTCCAAGTACTACCTTTGCTGTAGTTTGAGAGGATTCCGGGAGAATTAACCATTCTAGTGAAACGTTTAACTTAAAATCCGGCAACCACATGTTTACTTTCACTTTCTCCGAGGCATAAATGGTGGGGTTTGTTATTCCCTTCAACATGACAGGTGTTCTTAGCTTAGTGATATAGTCGGATACTCGGGATTGCAATTTCCTGAACAGAGATCCGGTTATCACTGAAACTTGGGAACCAGTGTCCAATAAAACTCTGCACTTTAGCCCTCTTATTTTTCCCCATATTACTGTCATGGAATCTTCATGCTGATTCCTAATGTTTCTTGGCCACTTCTTAGTCCTCCGTGTGGGATGATGGTGAGTCATTACCACATCAGATTCCAAATGCATCCTTCTATTTGAGTCTCTTCTACTGCTATAGCAATTTTTGGCAATGTGACCAAATTTATTGCATGTATAGCACTGAGTACTTTCCATCCGTTTTCCCTTTCAGTACACTCTTGTTCAGAGCCCAGCTGCTCCTTGGAGGTTTTTGCTTTAAATCCCCTAATTGATTTAGAATGGAGTCAAGTTTATCTATCAAGGGCTGCTGTAGTCTTTCTACCTCTTTTTTGATATAAGAGTGTAGTTCTTCCATGTTAATAGACTCTGCGACAGTCAATCTGTTGTGGTCTATGTTATTTATTTCTATGGCCTTATTTTACTCTTTTCCTCCCTTCTGTTGGTCTTTACTTTTTTCTTTAGGATTAACTAGATTTTTCTCTTTCTTAATCTCACTCTTTGGATTTGACACCTCTGTAATGTTGTGTATCAGGCTGACACAAGCAGCAGGATGAAGATCGCCTAGTCTTTCTTCTTTTTATTGTATGGCCTGATAGCATTCTTCTAAATTACTTATCTTCCTTTTATACGCTGTCTCTTTATATTCTTCTCTTGCTGCTAACCTGAATTGGTTGAAGACTGCCAAATCAAGATGGCTTTTTCCTCACTGGACACGCTCAAGCTATTAGCTAAGGTGAGCAGCCTATTGTAATAATCAGTGATAGATTCTTTTTTCTCTTGTCTACATTTTTGAAGCCTCCACAGGTTCGGACCCACGCTTCTAACTTTGGAAAACTGAGATATCAGGGTATCCTTGAATTTACTTTATTCCAAAGTGTCTCTCAGTATGGGAGAGGAATACAAAAAATTCTTGGCCCTGCCAATCAGTTTATTCCTTAATATTATTAGCTCCAGAGAATTGAGGGATGATGAGGTGAGGATTTACTGTTCTAAAGAACTCTCTATCCCCCATCGTGTTAGTACTAGTGGCTCCCGAATCAACGTTGTTTACATTCATGATTCTTAAAAAATGTTCTTACACTATATATATATATATATATATACACACACACACACACACACACACACACACACACACACTTTCTATTTAGTTGCCTTATCTTTATTTACAAATCCACTATTATTTATTTTAATTACTGTAGATTTTATCCTGTCGACTGCTGCGCCATTGTAAAGATGTGGTTGTTTAATTCGTTATTGTAACGAAGGCTGTTATTTGCCTATATTCTAATATCTTCTTTACCTCAAATCTTTTACACTTTAATCTTTGCTCTATCCTTGTAATATATTCTTTATTCTTTATAGCAGTGCACTTTTGCTTTCATAACCTTTCTTACTTATTCTATTGCATATCATGTTTATCCACCTTTCGTATTTACTAGTCGTATGCCTATGAACACTGGAAAATTTATTTGTTACAGAAATACTGCGCCACCAGTATTTCTGTATCAACATAAGACTCAGTAATACATCCGGTAGATCTCTCTCTTATTAGCAATATTCCTTCAATAAAGTTTACATAAACAGTCATGGTTCTGAATACTTAAACTACACTTTTAATGCCTTAGTTGTTTCCCGCTCACAGATCCGATTTTATTTAGGAACAGTGCATTGTAAAATAAAAGATCAGGCGGCACTGTTTTGAAATATAATTAAAACACGTTGATTTATGATAAAGAGCCAAGAGGCTATTTTTATTGCGATATAAATTAAGTTAAGGAGATAATAAATCCTGTATTATTTTACAGCCGGGTACGAAACTCGGAGATCGAAATCTAAGAGTTTCATGCCGAAGAACTATCAGCGAGTCCAAGCGTAAGTCATCACTTGGGTAGTGCAACACTATAGCAACTCGTGTCAAAGGTGGAGCAAGCTCCGTCACTCTCCTTAATATTTTCTCATAATGTAAAACGCAGCTCCTAGGAGATGTATTACTGTTTTACATTATGAGGAGCGGTCACTACCCAGACCGGTTTTGACCTTTATTGAGGTCTCATCAGTGAGTAGGTAGACCTGAAATACCAAGGTTTAAGTGAACCGAACTTACATATACCCTTACTAAAGAATTGCCGAACTGGCATCTGGCAATTCGTTAGTAAGGGTGTATGTAAGTTCGGTTCACTTAAACCTTGGTATTTCAGGTCTACCTACTCACTGATGAGACCTCAATAAAGGTCAAAACCGGTCTGGGTAGTGACCGCTCCTCATAATGTAAAACAGTAATACATCTCCTAGGAGCTGCGTTTTACATTATGAGAAAATATTAAGGATAGTGACGGAGCTTGCTCCACCTTTGACACAAGTTGCCATAGTGTTGTACTACCCAAGTGATGACTTACGCTTGGACTCGCTGATAGTTCTTCGGCATGAAACTCTTAGATTTCGATGGATTTCGATCTCTGAGTTTCGTACCCGGCTGTAAAATAATACGGGATTTATTATCCCCTTAAGTTACATTTATTTAAATTAATAACAAAGTACATTAATTAAACGATACGGAGGTTACTCTCTCTACCTATCCATTAGACTTTTAGCATAAAGAAATAAACTTTCCCCTTTTATTACTAAATAACTATACAATATAATTACTCAATTACTTCTCCGCTTATTAAATCAAATTATTGAAACTCTAATTTACTCACAAAGAGGTTAGCTAACTATGCTAAGTTATTTCACAAATCTCATGCAAATTATTAACATGCCAAATGACTCTCTTATGGACACTTCTTATTACAATTAAGTTAATTCTTATCAGTTCATCTATAACGTATCTCCTAGATTACAAAAGGAATGTACAACAAAAGATGGAACAAACTTACAGAGGCTCTGTGTTGCACATTCATCCAAAAGGTCTTGCACTAAAGTCCCTATGCTTTTCCTTTCATCTCGGGCCTTGGGATTCTGCCTTGAAAGTCTTGCTTCAGGGGGCATTTCATCAGGATATTGGCAGGCTTTGAAATGCAATTTTCCGTACTCGAAAAGCTCAGGCAAGAGGTTTCAGCATACATGTTTGAAGATCGCTCTGCTGCTTTTGGCTTCGGTTGACCTCTCGCGGCAAAAGGACATCCGACCGTCACTGCCTCGGGTATTTACATCAGCTGTTCTCTCGTCATTCCCATTCTTCTCCACTGGCATGGGTTTGCTGTAAAACGTCCGGTCCTCTGGATCCTACTGCCAACCCCGATGTTCGGCTCAGTCCCTTTTAATTTCATGTTCTCCGGGACCTTGCATGAAGGGTTGTAACCCCCGAAGAATTTGGCACGACTCCTTGATCTTCTGTTAAGACCAACCTCGTTCTTTCTTCTCCTCCATGCACTCCTTTAATTCTATCTTGTCGGGCAGTGGAAACTTGTCTGAACCTTGCCGATATCTTTGACACTGACTTTGAAGGTATTTATATGCAGAGCTTGCAAACAACTTTCTCATACACTTAAATCTTATACAACATTCTTGTGCCCTTATACATAGCTGTTATACAAAGTTCCGGTGGCCTCTTGTAAAAATCGATGTAAAGCATGCATTTCCAATGGTGTTCATACGCAGAGCTTGCAAACAACTTTCTCATACACTTAAATCGTAAACAACATTCTTGTGCCCTTATACATAGCTGTTATACAAAGTTCCGGTGGCAAAGCACTGTCTTTGTTTTTTTTACATTCTAGAAATTTTTGTTAAAGCAGTAAGTACAGTCAATTCTCATAGGGTTATTTACATTAATATTTAGCATAAAATATATATAGACATACAAGGCTATTTTTGTAACAATCTCATGAGACTTGACCTCTGTAAAAATCGATGTAAAGCACTTTGGCATTTCCAAGCTACATCGAGTTTTACAATATTACTTACTATTATATTAAAGGAATTGATGTTTCAGTGGAGCTTTCCACAAGCCTTGTAATATCGCCTTAAGAACAGGCCATTGAAATTAAATCTTAAAAAGAATATTTTAAGTGAGTTAATTCCATTAATATAATAGTAAGTAAGAGTGTGAACAAAAAACTGACATACACGACATACTTTAGATAGGATTAACTACTATCAAAGAAGCATTAATTTGATTTGTATGAGTCAGGTTACATGAGTGTGACAAAACTCTAGGCCCAAAAATTTAAAGAGAAGGTTAAGGTGTTATATAAGTGAGCAAGTCTGGTATAGCTGGAGGTGTATATTACAGAACAATTTGGAAGAATATTTTATTGTCCTATCAGATATCTAACATATTCCTTGAAGATTTATACCAGTAAATGACAGTGATGATTAAAAAAATAATAAAATAACATAAAACTGAAGGCCAACTGTTAAGTAAATCTATCATCAGGGATTTGTTCTTCACACATAGCATGCAGTTTCTTACAATCACATAAGCAGAAATGGTGAGGGAATATTCTCATGATAATGAAATACTTTATATATTCACATAAAGAGGTAATTATGTAAGCATTTCCAGTGAAAGTGTATTTATTTTAAAAATGTCTTAAAGATTATTTAAAATAATTAAAAAAAATATGAATTGAAATATAAAGAGCAGCATTTATATTCAGAAAACTGATCACTTTTTGCTCTGATTTAACAGAAACACTGTAATTTAAACTAGGAAAAATTATTAGTTATTTCTGTTGGGAAAAGCTTCTCTTACTTCAGAAGAGATACATGCTTTTCTCCCTCTTTATAATAATGATAATCCCATGAAAGGTTGCAAATCAATTGTATAATAGTATTGTATAAATGTTAAGAATTAACCTGGAAAGCTTGATCTAGAGAACAAAAAACTGATGCTTTCACAAACCACTTTAGGCCTCTGTCAGTGGTGCACTCAGGATTTAATCTTGGAGGGGACCGAGTACTCAAGATAATGATAATCTTGGCGGCGGCGGGGGGGGGGGAGCGAGTTGAGTAGACAATTTGAGAATATCGCCATATTATCGCCAGAGCACTACTTCATTCGCCTTGTGTTCACAATGGCCGTGATTCCCGAGAGCCAGAGGTTATTCCCACCTTATGTGACTGCTAATTCATAAGTAGTATAGAAATAGAAGACACGACACAACATAAATAATAATAAAAAAAAGAATTTTAATTAGGAAAAGATTTTTGGAAAATTTTCTAGTCTTTTTTCCTTTTTCTTTTTTTTTGGGAGGGGGCAGGGCCCCTTGGCCCCCTCCCTGGGTGCGCCAATGCTCTGATAATCAGGGCAGTGGTGTAACACTGAATAGAAAATTATTTACTACATAAAGACATTCATGCTACACTGGGTTCTAAAACTACAGCCTGTTGATTCAAAAGCAGAGACAGTCGACCAAGCTAACAATGATTTAGGTCAATGTACAAACTTTCTGATCAAACTTTATATTAGATTTGCACTAACACTTCCAAAAAAATTAAATAAAAATTAATATTTCTCAAAAAATTTTAGAATTATGTCAACTTTTAAGTAACTTAAAATGTAATTGTAAAACCGTTTAAAAAATTATTTAAAATACTAAATTACTGAGGTCTGAAGTGGATTGGGAAAAACTTCTATATTTGGTCTCTAGAGCAGGATTCTTATTAATTTATAATGGAGATTTGTCAAGGACTCATCAAGGAATTGACCTCTTCCACATTACATAATAAATGCTTATTATATTTCACTTTGAAAATATTTACTGAAGATGCACTAATGACATGCACTGGTAGTCCTTTCCACACTCACACACCAAACACCATGGAAAGATCTGGACTTCTTTAGCACACCTTTACCTGGTTTTAACTTTTAGCAATCTATAGTTCTAATGTATAATAAGAGAGATTAGTTTTTTACAATCTTTTGTAGGTGAGATTCACATAAAAAATAATAAACTAAGAAAAATAAATAAATAAATAAAATGCTTACCATGAGGAGTACAAAACAAATTCAATAAAATTATGTTCTCTTCTCGAACTCCATGCTCTTTTAAAATTTTCACAGCCTTAATTACAGTATTTCCAGTACCTGAAATTTTAAAAATATCAAGACAATGAAAAACTACACAAAAATATTTATAAAATATTTTTTATGTACACATAGAAAGTGATGTAGAGATCTTGCAGGGTAATCTGAACAATATGGCAGTTTGGGCAAAGGAGAATAGTTGCCAAATCAAGGTGGTAAAATATAGGGTTCATTTTGTGATGAATCAACTACAAGCTGCATAGGGTAAAAGGAAGATGAGAAGAGCTGATATATATACACACACACACACACACACACACACACACACACACACACACACACACACACACACACACACACACACACACACACACACAGTGGAACCTCGATTGTTGAACTTAATTCGTTCCGGAAGGCTGTACGAAAACCGAATTGCTCGAAAACTGAAACCATTTTCCCATAAGAATTAATGTAAATTGGATTAATCCGTTCCCAAACCCAAGATGATTGTTTATTTAAACCTTTCCAACAGTACTTCATGCATAAGATCATATACAAACATAATGAAAATGCATAAAATCTTACATAAAAAGAATAAACACAATAAATAGATAAAATATAGATGGAAATTGATCGCCTCTTTATTTTTGAGTATTGTACAGATCGTTGATTTTGCCATACCGAACTGCATAGCAAGATCCGAGACACGAATGTCATTTTCATGTTTGGATATGATTTCTTTTTTCATCTCTATTGGTTCTAACAACTTTTCTTTTCACTTTGCTGCTATCACTATTCTTCTGCGGCCCCATGGTGACTTAATAATAATTTACGAAAAAAAAACACAAAGAAAATCAAGAATTCAAGAAATCACTGCAAATTCGAGCAGGTGTTTGCACTGAATGAAGGCTGCCGCAAAACTGACGTCTTCCCACCTTACAGCTCAGCACGCAGAGCACACACGTGGTTGACGTTTGCATGTTCGTGAACCGAAATTCTGTTCGGAAACCGGGGCGTTTTTTGTTCGGTAACCGAATTGTTCGAGAACAGAGGCATTCAACAACCGAGGTTCCACTGTATATATATTATTTTATTTATTATTATTATTTTTTTTTAGGGGAAAACAGAGTTGAATCCAGAGGATATACTGTGAAAGGAGGCAAAAGATCACTTGCATGTCAGGAAGCACATGCAGGGATAAGGAAGTCATTATAAGATATCAACGTGTTAAATTGTGAATGAAGATATTTGAGAATTATAATACTTCATTCACATTTAACATAATCTGCCATAACTTAAGCAACACTTGTAAATATTATTTGATGTTAATCTCTTGTTCGTAAATTATTATTCATATAATTACTTTGAGTTTGTTTATTATTCAAAGGATATATTTCGGTGATTACACCACATTTTTTTATTATTCAGTTATATAAAACACTGAAATAATAATAAAATTATAATAATAATATGAAATATAGTTATATATTTATTATTATGAAATAATAATAAATATATAACTGAATAATAAAAAAATGTGGTGTAATCATCGAAATATATCTTTTGAACAATGTATTTATTAATTCTCTTGTTTAAACTTTAAGTTATACTATTTACCCCCTGAAGATGTAAATCCTATGATTTACGAAACTTGTCGGGAACTATTATTTCAGTTTTATATAACTGAATAATAAAAAAATGTGGTGTAATCACCGAAATATATCTTTTGAACCAATTAGCCACAGAAGTCTACGCCTGCAATTTGTTTATCATCATCATCATCATCATCAAATTCCTGCCATGTACCCTCAAGGGGTGTACAGGATATGACAGTACTACATGAAAAATTTACATCATTACTAACTTCCTATCTACAATTTTCCTCCAAATCAGTCTGTTACTTGTCAAGACTCCAACATTATCAGATCTTATATTTCTATCGTCTAAGGCACTTTGTACCGTATCAATCCACCTATATCTTGGTCTTCCTCTGGGTCGTTTTCCTGCCAACCTGGCAGAGAACACTTGTTTTGCTAATCTTTCCTCTCCCATTCTATTTAAGTGACCATACCACCTGAGATTAGCTCTGCTAACGCATTCCTGGATGCTGACAATGTCAAGTTCTTTCCTAATATCCTCATTTTTAATATGATATTGCCATTGATGCCATTTGTTCACGCCTCTAATCTTTCTCAGGACTCTCATATCTGCGGTCTCTAGTCTTTGGTCAAGTGTTTTACTTCTGACCCAGCTCTCAGATCCATAAGTTAAAACTGGTTTGAACACTGTCTTGTATACAGCTAATTTAGTGTTCCGACTAATTTCTCTCTTATTCCATATGAATTTATTCAATTGACATCCCACCATACCAGCTTTGCAGATTCGGTTGTCTACTTCTATATTTAATTTACCATCTTCAGTAAAAATCGTGCCCAAGTAACTGAAATGTTTTACTTGTTCCACAAGTTCTCCATTCACAACACAGTTGACATTTTCAATGATTCTGCCTATTTTCATTGTCTTTGTCTTTTTATTGCTGACCTTCATACCATATCTATTACAACAGCTATTCAATTTAGTCAGAGAATCTTGCAGACTTGTAGCGGATTTATTTAGACGTATAACATCATCCGCATAAAGCAAAGAGCTGACATTAACATCTCCAATTTTGATATCAGGTTTAATACCACTTTCCTTCATAATATGATCCATATAGATAATGAATAACAGAGGGGATAATGTACATCCTTGTCTCACACCAGATTTAACATTAAACCATCTTCCTGTACTTCCTTCAATTCTAACTGCTGACTTACAACTCAAATAAAGACTAAGTATTGCTTGATATAATGCCTCATTGACACCATATAACTACAGCGTATTGAATAGCTTCTCTCTTGGCACCTTGTCATATGCCTTTTCCAAATCGACAAAACTTAAATACAGATCTTTGTTATATTCCCACGACTTCTCAACTATTTGTCGTAAAGTGAAGATCTGATCCTGACAGCCTCTATTTGGCCTGAATCCAGCTTGTTCTTCACCAAGCTTTTCTTCCACAATTCTTCTCAACCGTTTCTCAAGTATATTTGCATAGATCTTGCCAGGAACACTCAGTAGGGAAATACCTCTGTAATTCTCACATTCAGTTTTATTTCCCTTTTTATATATGGGTACTATGAGAGCTCTACTCCAATCATCGGGAATTCATCCCTCTGTCCAGGCTTTCTGAACTATGCAGTGCAACCACTGTAAGACTTTTATACCACCATACTTCAGCATTTCTGGTCGAATATCATCTACTCCTGCTGCCTTTCCACATTTCAAGCCTTTGATGGCTTTTTCTACTTCAAGTATGGATATGTATTCCTGACTGCATGCCTGGTCAGTGTTTTTTATCACTGTGCTGTCATCACTGCTTGTTTCATTTAGCAGTTTTTCAAAGTAATTACTCCATACTTCAAGGATATCTTTTTCTCCCATTTTCATATCACCTTTATCATCTCTAACTCCTTTTACAGCACTCTTTCCTCCATTCCTAAGCTTCTTCAACAACCTCCAGAATATTTTGCCACCTCCTTGATATTTATTTTCAATATTCTTGCCAAAGTCCTCCCATGACTTTTGTTTAGCTAGTTTTACACACTATTTAGCTTTCTTACATTTGTCTCTGTATTCTGTAAGAGTAAAAGCTGACTTATTTGCCAGGAACTTTTGATATGCTTTCTTCTTTTCCTTCACTGCCTCTTTAACTTCCTGTGTCCACCAGGGAGTTCTGATTTTTTTTATCCTTGCACACAACCTCACCACATGCCTCTCTGGCAGAATCAATCAATGTTTTCTTGAGAGTTTGCCACTGAATCTCCAAGGTTTGATTCCTGTTCTCAAACTCTTTCATTTTCTTTTCAATAATCTTTCTGTATTTTAGTCTGCCTCTTTAACTTCCTGTGTCCACCAGGGAGTTCTGATTTTTTTTATCCTTGCACACAACCTCACCACATGCCTCTCTGGCAGAATCAATCAATGTTTTCTTGAGAGTTTGCCACTGAATCTCCAAGGTTTGATTCCTGTTCTCAAACTCTTTCATTTTCTTTTCAATAATCTTTCTGTATTTTAGTCTGCCTCTTTAACTTCCTGTGTCCACCAGGGAGTTCTGATTTTTTTTATCCTTGCACACAACCTCACCACATGCCTCTCTGGCAGAATCAATCAATGTTTTCTTGAGAGTTTGCCACTGAATCTCCAAGGTTTGATTCCTGTTCTCAAACTCTTTCATTTTCTTTTCAATAATCTTTCTGTATTTTAGTCTACAGTTCACATCTGAGAGCTGCTCAACTTTTATTCGCTTTAAAACTTTCTTACATGTTATTCTTTTCAATATGAAATTCAATTTTATCTTGCTCAAGACTAAATAGTGATCACTTCCAATTTCAAATCCTCTGTACACTCTGGTGTCCTGCACCAGGGAGAAAACATCACTATCAACAATAACATAGTCAATGAGACTTTTCTTATTCCTAGCCTCTTCTCTCCATGTGAATTTGTGCACATTTTTATGTTGGAACATGGTGTTAGTAATAACCAGTCCATGTCCTGAGCAGAAATCCAACAGATATTTGCCATTATTATTAGCTTTGCTCTTTTCTCCAAATTTTCCCAAAATATTTTTGTATGTCTCCCAATCATTTCCTACTCTGCTATTTAGATCCCCAACAAGGACCAACTTTTCCTTTTTCATTGTGTCAGTTGCTTTTTCTAAAGCATCAAAAAATTCCTCCACTTCTACCTTAGTAGAACCTTCTGTGGGACCATAGGCACAAATAAGTCTCATTGTCCAGTTCCCCATTCTCATATTTGCCCACATTACTCTACTTGAGACTGACTGCCATTCAAGAAGATTAGCCTCGTATTTTGTGTTGAATACTATGGCTACTCCTTCTTTTCCTTGATTGTCATTGCCTGAATATAACATTTTGTATTTATTGCTCAGAAAGATCTCACCAGTTTTTTTCTTTTTTGTTTCAGACACCCCTATTATGTCGATCTGGTACTTATCTAATTCCTCAGCTAGCTCCATTTCTTTGCCATTCAGGCTTCTTACGTTGATAGTACCGATCTTTAACTCTGGTGATGTTGAGTTGGGGTTTGTTTTCAGATTTGTTCAAGTAGCTGACTTTTCGCTGTTCACCCTGGTTCCCTGGTGAAAACAACGGGGGCCTTGTTTAACCGGGCGATGCCCCAGCCGGCATGAAATTTTGTCATGTTGTACCATCATTTTTTATTTTGGTTTAACCAATAAGAATACAATTTGGTCGGCTAAATCCCAAATTGCCAGCCCATCCTCATTCG